>NC_027752.1:21786281-21789142 GCF_000695525.1 Brassica oleracea var. oleracea
GAACTCAGGAGGAATTGTGAGAGACCTAGAGGTGCAGATTGGTAATGCCCTAGTTCCAGTTGATTTCCATGTCTTGGACATCAAGTTAAACTGGAACTCTTCTCTACTACTTGGGAGAGCTTTTTTGTCAACAGTGGGAGCAGTGTGAAACTTGCAAACCAACCAGTTGTGTCTAACACTCATCGATCCTAATGCCCACTATGACCATGTCCCAGTCACGACGCCACAGACGATCTCCAGAAGAATCAATGATCCAGGAATCATTGCAGCTTGCCACTGTGGAGAGGATTACGAGACAGATTACTCGGCGTCGATCGAGACTCACACAGCAACATCGATCGACGATGACCACCAGAAATCGACCGACATACCACATGACGAATCGGTTGATAGTCGTCCAGATGATTGGGAGAACGACTACTACAATCCCGCTATTGCAGCATACACCAGACAACACATGCATACAGACAAGTATGATGAAGACTATGAGGAGGAACGAGCTACTGAGTACAGAGTCATCCTTGATGAGGAAGATAAACTATTACATCATTCCCCCTGGAAAATGAATGCACCATCGATCGACATGACAAGTTGGCCATCGATCGACACTCAACCTCATCAACGGTACCAAAAACGAACATTGACCGATACTGCCTACTACAAATCGATCGACACTGAAGTCAACCGTGCACAAGATGGAGACTACTCGATTGGCAGTTAGGCAGATGAACACCACCACAAAAGCTGTGCAGTGGAAACAGCAACATACGAACCAGGAGCAGATAATTTACGAGACAGTTTCACAGAGGAGGAGCTGCTCAACATGCAAAAACGCGATGGAACAGAACAGGTTCAAGTAGAAGCTGCATGGGAAATAACACGAATAAGCCTTCTGATTCACAGAGCAATCCGCCCATCGATCGACACTCTTCACCAACAATCGATCGACAACAACAATGAAACATCGATCAACAACGGTCCAATATCAAACACCACTGTAAGCTAAAAAGATAAATTCGATAACCAGTTTCTAACTCCAGACGAATTTGGTATTTTCAGGGACCCTGATGGCTACACAAAAGCAATAGACGGCCGCACACTACACTTATCTCGAGAAGATATCGCAGATATCCTTCAGACAACCAATGGAGCAGACAATCTGTTCATGCATCACCGCAACAATCCAGAACAGAAGGCTACAAAGGAGTTCTATGACACAGCTGGTGGCATAGACAACAGCTTCATACAAAAATCTCGCCATCCAACTCAAACATCGATCGATGTTGCCGTCCCAACATCGGTCGTCAGACAGCCAGAATTCGGCAGAAGAACTTATGATCTCTATGGTAACATGGAATTTTACTGGGAAGAGAAAGATGAGTATGGAGTCTAAAGAGATGATCGGAGATACGCTAGAGATCTAGATGGTAACACCATTCATCTTCACAACAGAGACATCATAAGACTTCTGGAAAGACCTTCAAGAGATGAGCCAAGCTACATATGTCTTCCTGAACATACTAACCTGTTCACATAAACAAAGCTGGTACCAGAGATCTACACCAAGGACGAGATCAATGAGATGTTCTATGGAGCCTGTGGAGAACACGAGAAGAACAAAGAAGCTTTCCAGATGAAGCTTGATGGTGTCTACTATTCATTGAATGATAGTATCAGTTGGCTAACTACTTGCATGGAGGAGATGAAGCAAGACATAGCCAGAATTCAGCACGCAGCCGACGTTGCTCGACCTCCATCGATCAACAGAAGACGACCTCCATCGATCGACAGGCATCATCATAGTTCGATCGACAACCACATGTCAGCATCGATCAACGACAGTCCACCACGCCCACATACGAAGAAGTCTCAAAAGGATTTTCACACCAGAGAGGAGATAGATCAGTTGGTAGAAGAGATCTATAGAGCTCTGGAAACTACAGAAGAGAGGCTCGATGGGAGATGTGATGACATCTATTTCCCAATGGATCTTAGCATCAGTGCTTTGACATCCAAGATTTAGGCTATACAAAGGGAATTGGTGGAGATTCAGAGTTACATTGCTCGTCTACCAGAAGCATCGTTATCGATCGACAGACGCAACAACATATCGACCGACATTCACCATCGAACATCGGTCGACGACGATACAAACGGAGGCAGTCTAGTACCAAAGATGACATCAGACATGTCCGACACACATTACCATGGAGAGGAGATCTCAGCTGACACTTACGCCACTCTTTGGATACATCAGTTGAACCTGGAGAATCTTGAAGAAAGATTGCAGAGGATGGAAAACACAACTGTAACAATGAAAGAAAAATGGCGTAGAGGGGATGAAGCTATGAGAGACGTCACTGGTTCATGGTTAAACAAGCACAAAGAAGAGATGGAGACTTGTTTTCGAACAAGTCCCAATTCTCAACGTTACTAGCCAAATCACCTCCAAAGTCAAGCTAAATAACTATAACAAAACGCTGAGTGGGAGGCAACCCACTATTAGGTAATATTCATTAAGTTTTTATTAATATACTATTTATGTTGGTTTTTAATTATTGAAGGTCATAAAAAAAAAGAAGAACCGAGTAGACGATTGCCATCAGTATCGACCGACGCGAAATTATCGACATCAATCGACATGGCCTTACCTGCATCGACTGACATCAACATCATTACATCGGTCGACATTCATTCCGGTCTGGTATTTCGTTCTTACTTGTTTGAGTCCTTATGAATTATTTCTAACCATAACTCCGACTGAGTTTAAACTGGGGACAGTGTAGTTTAAGTCTAGGGGGAGGTTTACTGATATTTATCTACTTATTAGTCTTATTAAAATGTTTTCAAAATTAAGTTAT
>NC_027752.1:21789193-21799376 GCF_000695525.1 Brassica oleracea var. oleracea
TAACCACTCTTTAGCACCATTCTAGACTTACTGATTGCAGATAGTACTAAAGATACTAAAGTGGATCAACCTGTCAACTATCCACTCTTGCTAAGATCGTTTTGAAGGAACCAAAGCGGACCTCCAACACTAAACTATACACAACTGCTTGTCTTGGAGCTTGGTATGCATGAGATCGGATTCTTCAAACAAGTCTGGAAGGTAAAGCCTTGTGTATATAGATTTATCACCTTTTCTCTCTCTATTTTCGAAATTAAAAAAAAAACATATATTCATTATTATAATATATATATATATATATAGAGATATATTAGGAAAGAATTCGAACATGACTTGGTGGCTACAACCATTAAGGCTTGCTTCATAGGAACCCTTGAGTAGATTCATCTCCAGACTCTCCGACAAATCTCACGCCTTCTTTGGAACCCTCAAAAACCCAAAGGACTTTCACTGAACGGAAGAGTGCGAATCCGCTCTCAAGGAGCTAAAGGCGTATCTAGCCACTCCTCCTCTCTTATCCAAACCACTGCTCGGTGAGGTCCTGCTGCTATATCTAGCAGTCTCAGAGCACGCCGTGAGCGCCGTCCTAGTACGCGAGGAAGAAAGCAAGCATCTACCAATCTACTACGTTAGTAAGGCTCTCCTGGATGCAGAAACCCGCTACAGCCATCTAGAGAAGCTGGCCTTAGCCCTGATAGTACTGCCCGCAAGCTGCGGCCCTACTTTCAGGCTCACCCAATCGTGGTCGTCACCTCCTTCCCCATAAAACTGGTCCTCCACAAGCCTGAAGTCTCCGGACGCCTAGCAAAATGGGCTGTGGAACTAGGAGAATATGATGTGATCCTTTGACCGGCCACAGCTATAAAGTCACAGGTCCTAGCAGACTTTGTGGCCGAATTCTCCCTTACCTTGCTCCCAGCTCTGGAGCAAGAAGTGCGCTTTCGAAGCGAAACAAAGGAGGAAGGAGAATGGGTCCTGCATGTCGATGGATCCAGCAACATCAGAGGAGCCGGGGTTGGAATAATGCTTACTTCGCCGACAGGGAACACAGCCTCAAGGGCTGTGAGGTGCAACTTCAAAGCAACCAACAACGAGAGCGAATACGAGGCCTTAATCGCCGGGCTAACACTGGCTCACCAAATGGGGGCAGAAAATATACATGTCTTCGATGACTCCCAGCTAATAATCAACCAAGTACAGGGAGAGTACCAGGCAAAGGACGATATCCATTATCTGGCGGTCGCCCAACGACTCATCAAGAAATTCAAGAGTTGCAAGCTTACTCAAATTCCCCGGGAGCAGAACTCGCAAGCCGATGCCCTGGCTAATCTAGGGTCTGCCCTCGAAACAAACAACCATATGAGTATACCCTTGCTCGTGCTTCAGTGGCCAAGCACCCTGGAGGAACTTCAATCCGAAGAAGTCTCCGCCGTCGAAGAGGGCGAAACATGGATGGTCCCCCTAGTCCGGTACCTAGAGAAAGACATCCTCCCTGAAGATTGCAACAAGGCCAGAAAAATTAAAAAGCAAGCCGCAAGGTACTGTATCTCCCAGGAAAAGCTATACCAGAGATCCTTCTTAGTCATGTACCTAAGGTGTGTCACACCTCGAGAAGCCGCTAAAATCCTTGTAGAACTACATGAAGGAGATTGTGAATCCCACTCTAGTGGCAGGAGCCTGGTGCTCAGAGCCAGAAGGGCAGGCTACTATTGGCCCACGATGGCCGTCGACACCAACAGACAATCCAAACACTGCGACCAGTGTCAGAGGCACGCTCCAGTTTCTAAACTCCCTCCGGATATCCTCAAGTCCATAAGCTCACCGTGGCCCTTCATAAAGTGGGGCATGGACATAGTGGGGAAATTCCCTATGGCGCCGGGGCAGAAAGTCTTCCTTCTGGTAGTCACTCTCTACTTCTCCAAATGGGTCGAAGCAGAAGCACTCAGCCAGATAACAGATCTCCAGATCTGCAAATTCCTGTGGACCAACGTAATCACTCGCTTCAGGGTCCCCCACGAGATTGTCACCGTCAATGGACCCCAGTTCACAAGCCACAACTTCAAGGAGTTCTACAGAGACTGGGGCATAAAACTCACCTTCGCCACACCCCGACACCCCCAGTCTAACGGACAAGCCGAGTCCACGAATAAAACCGTAATCAACATGCTTGAAAAGCAACTCGAGGGCTCTCACGGGATATGGGAGGAAGAACTACACGGAGTCCTCTGGGTCTACCGGACCACTCCCAAAACAGCGACGCAGGAAACTCCCTACTTGCTGGTCTACGGCTCTGAGGCCATAATACCCACGGAGATGAATGTGAGAACAACGGTCTCAGGGTCTACCTGTCAGGAGGAGAATGAAGATCTGATGATGCTGACCCTCGACCTACTCGACGAAAAAAGAGAGGCCGCTCGGCTAAGAAACTGGTCCTACCGGCAAGACGTCTCCAGGACATACAACAAGAAAGTCAGAACCAGGACCTTCCAGCAAGGGGATTGAGTTCTACGACGAGCAGAAAAAACAACGTGGAAACTCACCCCGGGTGGGAAGGACCCTATAAGGTCATCGAGGTGCGGAGAGCAGGCGCCTACATGCTGCAAGATAGCAAAGGTAAAATTCAACCCAACTGCTGGAACGCCCTGCACCTCAAAGCCTATCATTTTTAAATACGGTTCCCGGACCATGATTTCTATTATACTATATACTATTTAAGCATTATGATTTCCAACTCCTATGTATGCTAAACGTCTCCGGACAAAGCTTATAATAAAGTAGGTCCGACTATAAGGGGAGAAGGGAAATCATTATACTTAAAGGGGCATACGAGCTGGATCAGGTCTAAAGAGACCTCCGATTCTGGCAAACCCTTGCAAAAAGTGGCAAGACCACAGTGGCACGTCGACAAAATCAAAATGGGTATGAAACATAAAGCAGGAATGGGTATGCGCAAGCCTGAGCATCCTGTCAAAACTACCTCAAACCCCTGTACAGCCTAAGGCGCATCGAGGTCCCTAGAGTACCATTGTGAAAAGTACATGTATTAAAACGCTACGTGCTACACAATACAGGGAACGCGTGGTATAGTTATTGCAAAAGTACTGTGAAAGACAAGGAGCAATCAAAACCTTGCTTCTCCAGACGTGGAAAGCAGCGAAGCCTGGCACTTGGGTCACAACACTCACACCAGCACCCTCCAAGTCTGTCAGTGACTTCCTGCAGAAGTCGAATACAGCATAGGAACTCGATAGTGGCCAGCTTCCAAGTGGCAGAATGCAAAATCGAAACAGGTACCGGTAGTAGTCTCGCCTAGGGAGGCGGAGTATGGTCCTTGCAAAAACAAATATTCCGGGTTCCCACGGAACTCCGGGTCCATATGCAAGCCCCCGATCTGTAGAGGAAACCTACGGTTCCCCACACGATTTCGAGTCCTATGTATAGCATCTGAGGAAGAACCTCCGGGTTCCCACATAGCCTCCGGGTTCCAATCAAAAATCTCAGGATCCAAGGAAGAACCTTCGGTTTCCAATCAAAAATCTCAGGATCGAAGGAAGAACCTCCGGGTTCCTATATGGCCTCAGGGTTCCAAAGATAATTTAAAAAAAGAAGCTAGAACCCCTGTTCAGCCTAAGGCGCATTGGGGTCATTGCAACTTCAAGAACCTCAGGGTTCCAATCGAAGATCTTCGGGTTTAAGGAAGAAACCTCAGGGTTCCTATACGGCCTCAGAGGCCTAAATATGATTTTAGGAAGAGGATAGAACCCATGTGCAGCCTAGGGCGCATCGGGGTCATTACATCCCTAAGAACCTCCTGGTTCCCATGTGACCTCTGGGTTCAAATATAAACACCAGGGTCCCGATACGATCTCCGGATCCAAGGGAAAACCCTGTGTCCTTACACAACCTCATGGTCCAATCATGATCTCCAAAACCTCCGGGTTCCAACTACGATCTCTAGATCTATCAAAGAATCTTCGGGTTCCCATACAACCTTCGGGCTCCAGTCATGATCCCATGATCTAAGGGAGAACCTCTGGGTTTCCACACGACCTCTGGGTCCCAAATAAGACCTCATGGTCTAGAAGAACCTCCTGGTCCCAAATGTGGTCTCAGGATCTAAGGGAGAACCTTCGGGCTCCCCCACAACCTCCGGGTTTCCAGAAGACCTCCGGGTCCCCAGGAAATCACCGGATCTTTACGCAACCTCCGGGTTAGAAGAGCCATCTCCAGACTCCAAGAGTCCATATTCTAGAAAGCTTTGAACCCCCGGGTTCATAGCCCATCTCTCAGGCCATCTCAAGAAGGGGATCATCGATGAAAATTCTGCTTTGGAAACAAGTCTAGTACACAGCTAAAGGGTCCACTACGTAGAAACTAGAACAAAGTTAAAAAATCATAAGACGATCTTTTTAAAAGAAAAAGAGGCCACAGCAGGGCCATTGTCTGAAAAAATAAAATAAGGCACGAAGGCCTGCAAATAAGTTTTAAACCCTCACAGAGGGCGGGTACAACAAAAGAAACCCCTGCAAAGGGTTAAGAGTTCTGACAGAGATAAGGATCAGTCGGAGGATCATCAGCAGTAGGCTGCGGAGTCTTCTCTGCCTCAGGCTTGCCCGGGATCGTTGGCTCTCCTTCAAAGGAGGGAGCATGAAGTCCCAAGAACTCAGCCTCAGAGGTCTTCACCATCTTGTATCGCTCCAGCGCGCCTTCAAGATCCCAGCTGTCGGTGCGATGGTTCAGCCATTCCCTCATGAGCTCCCAGCGAGTCACCACTATAGCGCCGCTCACCGCCATAGTCTTCTCGACATCAAAGGTCTCCGCGGTGAACCTCAAGTCGCATACCTCGTCCTCTCGACGCTCCAACTGCTCCCTCAGAGACACATTCTCTGCCGCAGCCAACGAACCAGCCTCATCTTGGTCCCTCACCTTGGGCTTCAAAGTCTTGATCTCCTTCTCCTTGGCTAGAAAGTTATCCTTCTCCTCACGTAGCTGAGAAGTCAGAGCAGCCAAGTCTGCCCTGAGTGAGGCGTGGTCATCCATCCTCTCCCCGAGGTGGAACAACTGAGACATCGCCTGCAGGAAAATAAACCGATCGTTAGTAAAAAACGAGATACCAAAAGAAAGTAAAAAGGAGGACAACGTGCTACCTCCAGAAGATCACTCTGGATGATATGGTTGGAGGCAGAAGAATCCCCCTCCGGTAGAACCACCGGGGTCAAAGGGAATACCTTAGTGTTGAGATTAGCCAAGACAGTGGCTGGATCGCCCGACGACGATGGAGAGACCTTCGGAGTTCATTCGGCAGCCTGAAGCTTATTCTTAGAAGAAGAGGCTGGAGCGGTAGCCCGGCGTTTGTTACTCCTGATAAATTGAACCTCATCCTCAGTTTCATTGGGAGCAGCCCGCTTAGGAGCAGCCTTCTTCGCCGACATGACCTCCAAAGCTCTCTTATACTCCGCCAATGCTTCCTCACCTTTGGATCCCGACATCTCACCTGAAACACAGTATTAACATGCTTCAAAAACAATTCACGAGAAGCTGGAAAGAAGGTAGGCGCTTACGCCAAATGCTACAACGTTCCAATGCTTCTCTGCTCACAAGTAAAGGGACCTGGCGACGCTCGATGGGAAGCTCCAACACCTGCCTGATCGTCTTCTCTCCTAAAGAAGGATCTACACAAAAAATGTCTGCAAAAGGAAATAGGGTTCATTAGTATCGTACGGCTAAACACTACCCTCACAACTCCTATAACCCACTAGCTGTGCACCAAACAGGGGAGAAGCCCGGTCCAGCGACCATCGAAAACAAGGAGAAGCTTTCTCTCCATCTTCATAATCTCCTGAACAGGGAGCTCCCCGCCGCGAGGATGGAGAGGGTGATACCGCTCAAATTACCCTAAGGAGTGATTGATACTCTCTCAAATAAGAGGTCGAGTTGTAGTACTTAGGGATCGAATTCACAGGGAGCTAGGGAACCTAGGAAATCTAATATGATTTGTTAAGCAAGATGGTTTTAGAGTTTTTAAATATAAATTGCAGTTTTATATTGAACAAGTATTTGTTCAATAGCTGGTTTGAGGTTTTGGTGCTTAAAAAGGAAATAGTTAGACTTAGGGTTTTATTCAGGAAACTTGGGATTATAATCCTACAGATGCCTAATGAGTTGCATGGATGATAATGTAAAGCTCCACTACTTAGTCAACAAGTCCATCATCGTTCGCAATGTTTGGACTTGTCAATTAACTAGATCTATTGATCTCAACTGTCGTATTTTGATCAATAGAAAGTGTTGATCGATAATCCTATAGGGATATCAAGCGATACACCTTTTGCTCCGTCGATCGATTATTCAAGTGTGATATCGATCGACGCGCTCTAGTCAAGCTTTATGCGCGGGTTGAATAATAGCTTACTAAGCTCACTAGATCAGCTCTCGCCTTGCTCATAGCAAGAAACATAGTTCTATTAGAATGTTTTCAGGATGAGAATAAATCTCTCGCTTTTATCAATCAAATCCAAGGGCAGGTTCTAGGTAGCTAATCTAGACACAGGCATTAATGAACAATCCTAAAGATGATTATCACAACTCAGCAATCTATAGTTGGGGCTAATCCCTCCTAACCTATTTAAACCCTAAAATTTAACAATGGAACTACTCAGACATGGCTAAGCAATTCATAACAGCAGTTAAGTATAAAAACTTCTTTAAAATAGTAAATATATATTAATGGAGTTTCAATCACAAATTATAACTTTGGATCTTCTCTCATATCTATCAATAAAACAAAACCTTTGCTGTGAAAATCTTAAAACTAGAAAAGCACACTTTGCCTCTAACATAGTGGCAAAGCTTATATAATTAGGGTAAAACTCGTCAGGGGTAATCTTGTAAAATGGTGAAGACTTGGGCTTCAAGTTGGCTGTGACCAAACAAGCTTTCTGCGCGCTTCATTGTCGATCGATACACAAATGTGAGTATTGATCGATTATTCCTCTCCAATATCGAATGATGGTCGAGCTCGATGGTCATCTTGGGTCCTTGCTCCAAATATCTCCAAAACGCTCCAAACTCATCACTTATCTCCAAAACACTCCTGATCTTATAAATATAATAAATACACTCTATAATAAAATAGTTATTAGTAAAAACACCTATAAACTATGGATGAAAATGGGTCAAATCCATAGTCTATCAAGTCCCCCAGACTTACCCTTTTGCTAGTCCTCAAGCAAAAACAAACAGGCAGTCTCTCTGAAAGAGGTTTAAAACAGCAGAGACTCACATGATTTAAAACTTAGAATCAACACTTCTACAATATTGCAATCCACATCTAAAAAGTCCTAATCACAAAAGCACTTTCTAGCATTGCAACCAAATTCATCTAGCCAACAACATAGCAAATCGTGTATGTCATTCCACTCTATCAACCTCAATTCTTAGCATAAATAAAAGTGCAGGCTTTACCTTGGGGGTATCGATCACAGGATGCAAGGACTTTCAAACAACTATCTGGACCTGCAGGTAAACATTAGTTCATATCCTCTCTCTCTACTAATTTTCTCTCCTAGTCAAAGTCTGCTTATATTAGCAAGATCATTGACCAAGATTGGACAGGCTTCCATGAATCAAGCCTTAATGGTGGTTGCCACTAAGTCATGTTCACTTCTTTTTGACCTATATCCTAGGATTATTTGTGAAGCAAGCCTTAATGGTTGTAGCCACCAAGTCCTGTTCTAATCCTTTACCTATCAAATTCCTATGAAGCAAACCTTAATGGTTGTAGCCACCAAGTCCTGTTCGAATTCTTTCCTAATAAATCTATATATATATATATGTATATATATATATTATAATAATAATTTTTTTTTAATCTATATACACAAGGTTTGAAGAATCCGATCTCATGCATACCAAGCCCCAAGACAAGCAGTTGTGTCAAGTTTAGTGTTGGAGGTCAGCTTTGGTTCCTTAAAAACAATCTTCGCAAGAGTGGATAGTTTACAGGTTGATCCACTTTAGTATCTTTAGTACTATCTGCAATCAGTAAGTCTAGAATGGTGGTAAAAAGTGGTTAGATATCTAGCAAAATCTAAAAGTTCATAACCAATTCTTGACTCAATAATAACTTAATTTTGGAAACATTTTAATAAGACTAATAAGTAGATAAATATCAGTAAACCTCCCCCCAGACTTAAACTACACTGTCCCCAGTGTAAACTCAGTCGGAGTTATGGTTAGAAATAATTCATAAGGATTCAATGTAACAAGTAAGAACGATATACCAGACCGGAATAAATGTCGACCGATGTAATGATGTTGATGTCAGTCGATGCAGGTAAGGCCATGTCGATTGATGTCGATAATTTCGCGTCGGTCGATACTGATGGCAATCGTGTACTCGGTTCTTCTTTTTTTTTTATGACCTGCATTAATTAAAAACCAACATAAATAGTATATTAATAAAAAAATAATGAATATTACCTAATAGTGGGTTGTCTCCCACTCAGCGGTTTGTTATAGTCATTTAGCTTGACTTTGAAGGTGATTTGGCTAGTAACGTTGAGAACTGGGACTTGTTGGAAAACAAGTCTCCATCTCTTCTTTGCGCTTGTTGAACCATGTACCAGTAAAGTCTCTCATAGCTTCATCCCCTCTACGCCATTTTTCTTTCATTGTTACAGTTGTGTTTTCCATCCTCTGCAATCTTTCTTCAAGATTCTCCAGGTTGAACTGATGTCTCCTAAGTGTGGCGTAAGTGTCAGCTGAGATCTTCTCTCCATGGTAATATGTGTCGGACATTTCTTATGTCGTCTTTGGTACTAGCCGTCCTCGGTTTGTAGCGTCGTCGACCGATGTTCGATGGTGAATGTCGGTCAATATGTTGTTGCGTCTGTCGATCGATAACGATGCTTCTGGTCGACGAGCAATGTAACTCTGAATCTCCACCAATTCCCTTTGTATAGCCTCAATCTTGGATGTCAAAGCACTGATGCTAAGATCCATTGGGAAATAGATGTCATCACATCTCCCATCGAGCCTCTCTTCTGTAGTTTCCAGAGATCTATAGATCTTTTCTACCAACTGATCTATCTCCTCTCTGGTGTGAAAATCCTTTTGAGACTTCTTCATATGTGGGCGTGGTGGACTGTCGTTGATCGATGCTGACATGTGGTTGTTGATCGATGTGTGATTTTGCCTGTCGATCGATGGAGGTCGTCTTTTGTCGATCGATGGAGGTCGAGCAACGTCGGTCGCGTGCTGGGCGTGGTGGACTGTCGTTGATCGATGCTGACATGTGGTTGTTGATCGATGTGTGATTTTGCCTGTCGATCGATGGAGGTCGTCTTTTGTCGATCGATGGAGGTCGAGCAACGTCGGTCGCGTGCTGAATTCTGGCTATGTCTTGCTTCATCTCCTCCATGCAAGTAGTTAGCCAACTGAAAATATCATTCAATGGATAGTAGACACCATCAAGCTTCATCTGGAAAGCTTCTTTGTTCTTCTCGTCTTCTCCACAGACTCCATAGAACATCTCAGTGATCTCGTCCTTGGTGTAGATCTCTGGTAACAGCTTTGTCTGTGTGAACAGGTTAGCATGTTCATGAAGACATATGTAGCTTGGCTCATCTCTTGAAGCTCTTTCCAGAAGTCTTCTGATGTTTCTGTTGTGAAGACGAATGGTGTTTCCATCTAGATCTCTGGCGTATCTCTGATCATCTCAGTAGACTCCATACTCGTCTTTCTCTTCCAAGTAAAGTTTCCTGCTACCATAGAGATCATAAGCTCTTCTGCCGAATTTTGGCTGTCTGGCGACCGATGTTGGGACGGCAACGTCGATCGATGTTTGAGTTGGATGGCGAGATTTTTGTATGAAGATGTTGTCTATGCCACCAGCTGTGTCATAGAACTCCTTTGTAGCCTTCTGTGGGAACCAAAATTTTCACTGTCGATTTACGTTTAAATTAGGAAACTAGGAAAACCCTAATTTCCCAGAGGTTCCAGATCTCTGCGAGAGCCAACGGCAAGTGACCAAATATATGCGGAAATCATTAAAAGATAACAAAAGAGTTTAGAGAAAACAATAGATTGTATTTCGAGTCCGCGTGAGAGCGTTGCGATCATTACAAGAGATCATAAAAGCTTTGGCCGCAAAGGCTGTCAGCGAGTTACCTAGTTCTAGCGG
>NC_027752.1:21802884-21803710 GCF_000695525.1 Brassica oleracea var. oleracea
AGCGGGGTGATTTCCTGCTCGGACGTGACCAATCGGAATGAGAGCGGATGCCAGTGAGTCGCGGGGCTAAAGAATGAGTCCTTTCAGATCGTGGTGCGAGGAAGTAAAGTTTATATTGGTCGTCTAATGTCGGATCATACAGCTTGGTTTTTTGCTATAAGGAAAGTAATTTTTCGTAAAACCTATTACGTTTACTTTCGAAAGTTACTTCTTATAACATGATCTGATTATACAAAGGATTTTTCGCGTAAGTAACAGGCGACCGGTTTTTACGAATTTATTAAATTGACGCGACATATGAAGATGTAAAAATAACGATGTTTCCGCAGATTTTTGAGAAACGTTTTCGCTTTTGTTTTTATAGTTCGGTGAAAGTTTCTCTGAGTCACTCATGGAGTTTTACCAAAGGTTATTTCACCTATATCTAGTCGCGAAACATTTTTGCAGGTTTCTTGAATGAATCAGTTAAACAGCGATAGACTTAGTCGACGAGCGGGGAGGACGTGTTCTCTTTGTCGTATTTTCTGTTACTTTTGTTCTTGATTTTGCTTTGTCGCAAATGTTTTTGATGTTTTTCCGTGAGTCGGTTGGTTCAACGGAAAATGAGAGTGATGCTTTGATGCCTGAAGCTTTCTCGTATAATGATTCTTATACGAAACTCGTTTGATCAAATCGGAAAATATCATTATGACTTCAGCAAATCATCGACTTTCATTTTGAAGTTTGGCAGAGGTTTTCTAAACGAATGATTGCGATGATAGATGCTGTATAGTCTTTGAGAATTTTTCCAACATGGTTTGGATCAGTTCCTAGCATTTAGACGAAT
>NC_027752.1:21804113-21805074 GCF_000695525.1 Brassica oleracea var. oleracea
GAAACAAAAAGCGTTACGACGAGGATTCAAAAGAGAACGCAAAGGAGGACCCTTTTCGGGCCTGACAGGTTGCTACGTAGTGAGTGGAGAGTTGGCTTGAGCTTGGTCGCTACGTACCGACCGAGCTGTGTAATCGATTTGTTGCGCTTCCTTTTTCCGCGATTAACCTAGGGATTTTCTGCGGTTTTTGGGAGAACAAGTTTTACCCTTCCGAAATGTTTTCGGAAAACGTGTTTTGGTAAAACCCTTACGCATTGAATTATTTGGTTCGGTAATGAGCCAAACTTACGGGGTTTGATAAGATTTATCATTTCCCTTTATGTTTAAAAAGAGAAATCGCGAGCTCGTTTCATTGCACTTCCTATGGCGAAAAGTCTCAGCAAGGTTTTCGATTTTCTCAAGAACTGTGGCGTTTGCATAGGCGTTGGCCATAGGCACAGTGGCGGCTGGAGTTTTTTTACCAGCGTTGTTGCGAACTGCGATTTTTTCTTTCGTATTTCCAGACATTTTTTTGATCAAGCGTTATGCGTGTTTGCATAGGCGTTGGCCATTGGCGCAGTAGCGGCTGGAGTTTTCTTACCAGCGTTGTTGCGAACTGCAATTTTCTCTTTTGTATTTCCATACATTGTTTTGATCAAGCGTTTTGCGGCTATGAGTTAGAGTAATCCGTACCCCCCCTACTTCTAGCGCCAAACTGTGGGAACCGAAATTCGCACTGTCGATTTACGTTTAAATTAGGAAACTAGAAAAACCCTAATTTCCCAGAGGTCCTGGATCTCTACGAGAGCCAACGACAAGTGACCAAATATATGCGGAAATCATCACTCGCAGCTCGATAACAAAAGACGAAGAAAATACAGAAAATATTTTTGATTGATTTCGGACTGAACCTTATGAAAGGCTGCCTACGTACCTCTTTCGAGGATCAACCCGAACGTAGTTCAAGAGTGAACCAAGAGAT
>NC_027752.1:21805108-21806413 GCF_000695525.1 Brassica oleracea var. oleracea
TGCCAGTCATGGAAACAGAGCATGTCGAGAATAATGCCTCAGAGTTTCTAAGTGCCGAGAGTTCTGAGTCTAAAAAGTTGTCCCTCATGCCTCTCACCTAGGACTCCGTATATACTCGCTCCTAAGTTGGTTTACGCTTTTCTCCTTTTGCCCTTAAGCCGTCATAGCCTAAAAATGGAGATATTCAATTTTTCCCGATCTTCGTAATTATCTTCAAAATTTCGTATTTATCTGCGGAAACTTGACATTTATCTTTCCTTGCGAACCAAGCGTAAACCGTCCCACGGTTTACGGGCTGCTGGTTAAGAAATCGAAAGGTGGGCTTCGAGTCATGCCTTAGGTCCCTTTGGGCCGTCTTTCGACTTGAAGCATTTATTACGACTTCTTTCGATAAAAACGAACTTTCTGCGGTTTTTATCGTAAAAGTTTGATTGATGACTTCGAATGGCGGAAAATATGAAATGGGTTTGCTACGGTCTACGGGAGACAGCATCGAAGGGTAGACGAGAATGCGTGGATTCGTGTCGTATCGACGTTTCGGAAGAGCTTGGTCGCTACGTAGCGACCGAACGGAACGCACGCTCGTTCGCTACGTAGCGACCAAGCGGGATGGACCCTTGTTTGCTACATAGCGACCGAGCTTGGCTCGAGCTCGGTTGCTACGTAGAGATCAAGCTTGGCTCGAGCTCGGTCGGTACGTAGCGACCGAGCAGGACGGACGCTCGGTCGCTACGTAGCGACCTAGCTTGGCTCGAGCTCGGTCGCTACGTAGTGACCGAGCTGGACAGACGCTCGGTCGCTACGTAGCAACCGAGCTTGGCTCGAGCTTGGTCGCTACATAGCGACCATGCAGGATGGACGCTCAGTAGCTACGTAGCGACCAAGCGGGTTGGACTCTCAGTCGCTACGTAGCGACCGAGCTTGGCTCGAGCTCGGTCGCTACGTAGTGACCGAGCTGGACAGACGCTCGGTCGCTACGTAGCAACCGAGCTTGGCTCGAGCTTGGTCGCTACATAGCGACCATGCAGGATGGACGCTCAGTAGCTACGTAGCGACTGAGCTTGGCTTGAGTGCTACGTAGCGACCGAGCGGGACGGAAGCCCGGTCGCTACGAAGCGATCGGGCTTGGCTTTAGCTCGGTCACTACGTAGCGACCGAGTGGGACGGACGCTCCGTAGCAACCGAGCGGGACGTGTGCTCGGTCATTTGCGAGCTTTTTTGGGCTTTTCTCCGATGTCTCGTGTTTCTTGCGCAGGTTTCTTCGAAAGAATAAATCTTTTCCGAAGATTTATTTTTCGTAAAAAC
>NC_027752.1:21806419-21829537 GCF_000695525.1 Brassica oleracea var. oleracea
GTGGCGACCGAGCTTGGCTAGAGTTTGGTCGCTACGTAGTAACCGAGCGAGACGGACGCTCGGTCGCTACGTAGCGATCGAACTTGGCTCGAGCTCGGTCGCTACATAGCGACCAGGCGGGATCGAGCTCGAGCCAAGCTCGGTCGCTACGTAGCGACCGAGCGGGACGTGTGCTCGGTCATTTGCGAGCTTTTTTGGGCTTTTCTCCGATGTCTCGTGTTTCTTGCGCAGGTTTCTTCGAAAGAATAAATCTTTTCCGAAGATTTATTTTTCGTAAAAACGTTCATGCCAATTTTTACGGACTTTCAGACATTGATTCTGTCGGGACCGATTTTGACCCCAACACCTTCTGTTCCGGATTGTTGCGGTGATGCATGAACAGATTGTCTGCTCCATTGGTTGTCTGAAGGATATCTGCGATATCTTCTCGAGATAAGTGTAGTGTTCGGCCGTCTATTGCTTTTGCGTAGCCATCAGGGTCCCTAAAAATTTCAAATTTGTCTGGAGTTAGAAACTGGTTATCGAATTTATCTTTTTTGCTTACAGTGGTGTTTTGTATTGGACGGTTGTTGATCGATATTGCATTTTTGTTGTCGATCGGTTGTTGGTGAAGAGTGTCGATCGATGGGTGGATTGCTCTGTAGATCGGATGGCTTGTTCGTGTTCTTTCCCAAGCAGCTTCTGCTTGAACCTGGTCTGTTCCATCGCGTTTTTACATGTTGAGCAGCCCCTCGTCTATGAAACTGTCTTGTAAATTTTCTACTCTTGGTGCGTAGATTGCTGTTTCTACTGCAAAGCTTTCGTCGTGGTGTTCATCTGCCCAACTGCCAATCGAGTAGTCTCCTTCTTGTGCACGGTTGACTGCAGTGTCGATCGATTTGTAGTAGGCAGTATCGGTCGATGCTCGTTTTTGGTACCGTTGATGAGGTTGAGTGTCGATCGATGCCCAACTTGTCATGTCGATCGATGGTGCATTCCTTTTCCAGGAGGAATGCTGTAATAGTTTATCTTCCTCATCAAGGATGACTCTGTACTCAGTAGCTCGTTCCTCCTCATAGTCTTCATTATACTTGTATGTATGCATGTATTGTCTGGTGTATGCTGCAATAGCGGGATTGTAGTAGTCGTTCTCCCAATCATCTGGACGACTATTGACTGATTCGTCATGTGGTATGTCGGTCAATTTCTGGTGGTCATTGTCGATCGATGATGCTGTGTGAGTCTCGATCGACACCAAATAATCTGTCTCATAATCCTCTCCACAGTGGCAAGCTGCAATGATTCCTGGATCATTGATTCTTCTGGAGATCGTATGTGGCGTCGTGACTGAGACATGGTCGTAGTGGGCATTTGGATCGATGAGTGTTAGACACAACTAGTTGGTTTGCAAGTTTCACACTGCTCCCACTGTTGACAAAAAAGCTCTCCCAAGTAGTAGAGAAGAGTTCCAGCTTAACTTGATGTCCAAGACATGGAAATCAACTGGAACTAGGGCATTACCAATCTGCACCTATAGGTCTCTCACAATTCCTCCATAGTTCTTCTCGGAACAATCCACAAAAGTGAATAATTCCTGCGAAGGCTCCACCTGCAGACCTAGATGGTCTGCCATAACCCTAGGTAGGTTGATTGATGCTCTTGTGTCGCACAAGGCATGTGGGAACTCAATACCCTTCACCGTGCATGGTATTGCAAATTGCCCAGGATCACTCTTCTTCTTCAATGTAATCCTCATCCTCATCTTTCTCTAGCTTCACAGAACATTCTCCTGATGTCTTCTTCTATCTCTCTGGTTTCTCTGAAGAACATCCACAATCTGTGGGTATAATAAGCATCTTCGAATGGCTTATCTATAGGAATCCTGAAGACTCTCTTCAGGAAACTTTCCTTTTCCTTATCATTGGCCCCCCTCATCAGATGTTTCGCCACTTTTTCCTTTCTCCTCCTTAGGGTTCTTCCAGTTGGAACCCTATCTTCTTCCATAGGATCTTCCCCATCATCTGAAGGTGTCCTGACGGCCTCTGGTGGGTATTCTGAAGGTTTGTGTTTAAGCCTGAGTGCATTAAGTAGTGCAACATCTATCTTTGGCATCTGCACTCGGTAGGTAATAGGTGCTCGTCGATCGATAGGCGCTGGAGGTTGCCGATCGATGGCGGCCTCTGAGTGTCGATGGGTGGAGGATTCTCTGTGTCGATCGATGGAGGTATCAGCTCGTCGAGCGATTCTAACTTTATCAGGGCTGGGCGGATGTGGGTGTTTTGCTGCGAACTCCTCGTGAGTTAGAATCTTCACGGCATTGAAAGACGCGGTTGACTCCGTAGGCATCCTCGATCGATGCTCTGAAGTTCCTGTCGATTGATATGGACTGGTGTATGTCGATCGATGTTCGAGGTCTGGCGTCGATCGACACCATTGCGATCCGCCGAAACTCATCAAACTTTCTACCTCGAAATCGTTCTTGCAGCTTCTCTTCCTTCACCACTTGCCAAAAATCATCATGAATGATGGCATTCACGTGGTGTTTCATCACATCATCCCCTACTCCTCTTGTCAAGGTATCCTACCTCTTAACAGCATCTCCTGTCTGCACAACCTACATCTCCAACTTCTTCACATGACTGCTCAAAGTCTCAAACTTTGTGTTCAGGTTGGTGTAGACAGAATTTATTTTCCCATTGAAGTCCACTGTTATTCTCTGATGTGCCTCAAGAACCCTATCGAGCATCTCTTCAATTTTGCTCTCTTGAGTAGGCGGCGGTGGCTTCTGGTAGTAGGAACTTCCATAATTCCTATTGTTGCTGCATCTGTTGTTGTAGGGTTTCTGGTACTGTGAATTTTGGTTTAAGTTACTCCTATTTCCATAGGAATTTCTGTTTCCACCCTAGTTTCCAGAACCTTGGAATATAGTTCCACCAATGTAGTTCACCTCTTCTTCATCTGCTCTACCCTCTACAGCTTCTGCATCTTCAACAAAGCTAGCCTGCTTACTGAGAAGCTTGTGAACACTATCCAGCTTTGCCTTAACCTCATCCATCTGATCATTCCCAAGGATGGTGGCAGATCTTTTCCTCTCAAAATCAGTGTTCTTGGTGTTGTTGTTGGATGCTAGGTTTTCAATAACTTGACTGCCTCCTCTGGATTCCTGGTGTTGAAGTTTCCATTGCTGGAAGCATCAAGAGCCATCTGGTACTGTACCGCGATGTGACCAAACGGGCTTGTTTGAGGCAGACTGTGCGTTTCTTGTTTTATTATTTTCACAGTAAGGTTTTTAGGATTTTGATAGATTGGAGAGAAGATCCAAAGTTATAATTTGTGATTAGAACTCCACTAATATCTATTTACTATTCTAATGAAGTTTTCATACTTAATTGATGTTATTTATTGCTTAGCCATGTCTCAGTAGTTCCATTGTTAGATTTTAGGGTTTAAATAGGTTAGGAGGGATTAGCCCCAACAATAGATTGCTGAGTTGTGATAATCATCTTTAGGATTGTTCATTAATGTTTGTGTCTAGATTAGCTACCTAGAACCTGCCCTTGGATTGATTGATAAAAGCGAGAGTTTTATTCTCATCCCGAAAACATTCTAATAGAACTATGTTTCTTGCTATGAGCAAAGCGAGAGCTGATCTAGTGAGCTTAGTGAGTTTAGTAAGCTATTATTCAACCCAAGCATAAAGCTTTACTAGAGCACGTTGATCGATATCACACTTGAATAATCGATCGATATACCTATAGGATTATCAATCGACACTTTCTATTTATCAAAAGACGACAGTTGAGATCAATAGATCTAGTTAATAGACAAGTCAATACATGTGAGAGTTGATTGACTTGTTGATCAAGTAGTTGAGCTTTACATTATCATGCATGCAATTCATTAGGTATTTGTAGGATTATAATCCCAATTTTCCTAAATAAAAACCCTAAGTCTAACTATTTCCTTTTTAAGCACCAAAACCTCAAACCAGCTATTGAACAAATAGTTGTTCAATATAAAGCTGCAATTTATATTTAAAAACTCTAAAACCATCTTACTTAACAAATCATATTAGATTTCTTAGGTTCCCTAGCTCCATGTGAATTTGATCTCTAAGTACTACAACTCGACCTGTTATTTGAGAGAGTATAAATCACTCCTTAGGGTAATTTGAGTGGTATCAAATCTCCGATGAACTCTCATACCAGACCCCAAGCCTGACTCTATGCTTCACAAATGCATAAGTCCCTCTTCAGGAAACACTAGAGCTCCAGGTTCTACCGTCTTCGAGACGCCATCAGAAGCCCAGAGGTTCTCCATTTTTGACAATAAATCAGCGGTTCAAAAAATAGCGCCAGACCCCTGTCTGGTATAAGGAAACCTGTCCTCCCCCGGTTTCAAAGTGTGGTTCCGGCCCGAGTGGAACCTGGGATCGCAGGATTATTGGAGTGATGTCCTGCCTAAGGGAAGCCTGCTGAGAATGAGCAACTCCGGTTGACTTGAGTGCACAGGTTATACCCCGAGTTCGATGACGAAATCGAGCAATAAGGGGCCAACTGTTGGGGAAAAATACTCGGGCATTTAATTTCTCCAGACCCCAGGCAGGACACCGGCCTCTGGGTCCCCGCTAAGAGGCACGCCGGGTCCCCGCGAAGAAGTACTCCGGGTCCGGTCCCAGGGACCGCCCCCTTCCTCCGGGAAAAGGAAAACTTCCGATAAGGAGAACCTTCCATATTTCCGAATATGGAAGAGTTTAACCTACTCCAACCGACTAAGGCCCGCCTTAAGAAGACTATATAAAGGGAACCTAAACCATAGAGCAAGGGATCGACACTTCAAAACATAGAGATTATAGCTAGGCGGCTAGGACTAGGGTTTATACACCAAACATTGTAGTTCCGGCTTGTTCTATCTAATAAAACATCTCTTGAAGTCTATTTCTCTCAAACACTCACGAAATCTAAGCCTTATCCATCGTTCCGTAGTACTCACAAAGATCCTACACAAAAATCCCTTAACAGTCAACATGCTTAAAAAGCTACTGGAGGGTTCTCACGAGAAATGGGCAGAAGAACTGCACAGAGTCCTCTGGGCCTACCGGACAACTCCCAAGACAGCGACGCAGGAAACACCTTACTCGCTAGTCTAAGGCTCTGAGGCCATAATACCCACAGAGATGCACGTGAGAACAACGGTCTGATGGTCTACCTCTTAAGAAGAGAATGATGAACTGATGACGTTGAGCCTCGACCTACTCGACGAAAAGACAGAGGCCGCTCGACTAAGAAATTGGTCCTACCAGCAAGACGTCGCCAGGACCTACAACAAGAAAGTAAGAACCAGGACCTTCCAGCAAGGGGATTGGGTTCTACGACAAGTAGAGAAAGCGACATGGAAACTCGCCCCCTGGTGGGAAGGACCCTATAAGGTAATCGAGGTGCGGGGAGCAGGGGCCTACATGCTACAAGATAGGAAAGGTAAAATACAACCCAACTGCTGGAACGCCCTGCACCTCAAAGCCTATCATTTTTAATATTGTCTCCGGACCACGATTTCTACTATCTTACAATATACTATTTAAGCATTATGATTTCCTACTCCTATGTATGCTAACCGTCTCTGGACAAAGCTTATAATAATAATAATTCCGACGATAAGGGTAGTAGGAAAATCATTATACTTTAAGGGGCATACGAGCTGGATCAGGTCTCCAGAGACCTCCGATCCTGGCCAACCCTTATCGAAAAGTGGCACGTCCACTGTGTCATGTCCACAATGGCATGTCCACAGAAAACCAAAATGGGTAGGAGACATAAAGCAGGAATGGGCCTGCGCAAGCCTGAGTATGTTGTCATAACTACCTAAAGCCCTAGTGCAGCCTCGGGCACATCAGCGTCCCTAGAGCACCACATGTGAAAGTACAAGTATTAAAATGCTACATGGTATACAATACAGGGAACACTGTGTATACTTGCAAAAGTACTATGAAATACATGGAGCAAAAGTGCAAAAGTCCAGGAGCACCTCATAATCTCTTCTTATCCAGACGTGGAAAGCAGCAAAGTCTGGCACTTGGGTCATTACACCCTTACCAGCACCCCCTAAGTCTGATAGTGACTTCCTGCAGAAGTAGAATGCAGCATAGGAACTCGATAGTTGCCAGCTTCCGAGCGGGAGAATGCGAGATCCGAACAGGTACCAGTAGTAGTCTTGCCTAGGAAGGCGGAGTACGGTCCCTGCAAAACCAAATATTCTGGCTTCCCAAGAGAACTTCGGGTCCATATACAATCCCGCGATCTAAAGAGGAAACCTACGGTTCCCCATTCGATCTCGGGTCCTATGTATAAAATCTAAGGAAGAACCTCCGGGCTCCCATATAGCCTCCGGGTTCCAAGCAAGATCTCAGGATCTAAGGAAGAACCTCTGGGTTCATGTATGGCCTCAGGGTTCCAAATATGATCCCGGATCTAAAGAGTAACCTCTGGGTTTTGGAGATAAGTGATGATTTTGGAGCATTTTGGAGATATTTGGAGTAAGCACCTAAGATGACCATCGAGCACGACTATCGGTCGACATTGAAGAGGAATAATCGATCGATGTTCACATCGTGACATCGATCGACAGCAAAGCACGCAGAAAGCCCGTTTGGTCTCAGCCGACTTAGAGCCCAAGTCTTCACCTATTTACAAGATTAACCCTGATGAGTTTTAACCTAATTATATAAGCTTTGCCAACATGTTATACAACCTATTTTATTGATTTCACAGCAAACATTTTCTAGGATTTTTAGTAGATTGGAGAGAAGATCCGAAGAGAATTGTGATTGGAACTCCATTGATATCTATCTATTTATCTATGCAGTTTTTATATCTTATTACTGTTATGAATTGCTTAGCCATGTATGAGTAGTTCTCTTTGTTAGATTTAGGGTTTAAATAGGTTATGAGGGATTAGCCCCAACTATAGATTGCTAATTTGTGATATTCATCTTTAGGATTGTCATAAATGCCTGTTTCTAGATTAGCTACCTAGAACTTTCCGTAGGAGTTGTAGACATAAGCGATAGCTTGAATCTCACCATTAATCCATCCTAACTGAGCTAAGACTTGCTAGAGTAAGGCGAGAGCTGATCTACGAAGCTTAGTGAGCATATTCAATCCACGCTTTAACGCTTGACCAAGAGCGTCGATCGATATTCCAATCGAATAATCGGTCGACGTTTCAACAAGTACATCGATCGATATTCCTATAGAATAATCGATCAACATTGGTCAACAGACAAATCTAGAAAGCGAAAGCCTAATGGTTTGTTATTAAGTGTTGAGCTCTATAATATCATGCATACAACTTATTAGGCATCTATAGGATTATAATCCTGACTACCTGAATAAAAGCCCTAAGTCTAGCTACTTTCATCTAAGTACCAAAAACCCAATCAATCAATTGAGCAATTAACTTGCTCACAAACCTGTCTTTTACATTTAATAATAATCAACCTAGCTTAATCAACTTAATTAGATTTATTAGGTTCCCTAGCTCCCTGTGAATTCGATCCATAAGTACTACAACTGAACCTCCTATTTGAGAGAGTAATTCACTCATTAGGGTAATTTGAGTGATATAAAATTTGGCGCCGTTGCCGGGGATCGAACCCGGGTCACCCACGTGACAGGCGGGAATACTTACCACTATACTACCACGACTCTATAAGGGTTTTGTAATTCACTCTCTCAAAATTAGGGTTTTGTATTATCGACTCTGCACAACAAACATCGATCGACGATACCCCGCCGGAAGCAGGTAAGTTTTCTCTTACCAATAATGCTAATGAGGGAGTAGTCCTAGATGAACCTAAAGGTCAACTAAGCAACGCAATTAACCAAATCATAAATGAACAGGAGACTACAATCCTGTTAAAACTAATTCACTCTCAAATAGAGATGAAGAAGCAAAATTGCCTCTACAAGACTACTTAAATCCTGGTAGGACCTATTCCAATAAGTCTGCCATTAAACTACCAAAGGACGATACCAAGAAACTCGGGCTTAGCCTCGAACACCTAATCTTGGTACGTCAGAACTGTTTCCGTGGAACCGTCTCCGAACACCCACATGATCACATCGAACACCTAGAAGACATGATGAATGACGAGCACAATCGTTGTAAACTCTTTTCGTTTTCCTTTGAGGGTGATGCCAGAAAATGGATGGAAGGAAGAAGATTTTCACATTCCGGCAAAACCCACGGGAATCATTCAGAAACGCCTGGGAAAGATTCAAGAGTTATCAACTTGATTGTCCCCACCATGGTTATTCTGAACCATAGCTTATTAACACCTTTTATGGGGGTGTTAACCTGAATTACCAACTCACGCTTGACACAGCCAGTGAAGGGAGTTTCAGTACTAGGAACCCTGAAGAAGCAAAGCGTTTGATCAAGAATGTAGCAACAGGTAGATCCTACGAAATGATGGACTAAGAACGAGGAAGAAGAGTTGACCCCATAGATGGGACACATTTCGCTGAAATTAAAGGATCTTTGAACTCAATTCACTATGTTTTAGAGGAGGAAAATCAGTTTGGGATTGATGATGATGCCCTTTCTAACCTAGAACAACAAGTAGATTTCGTGGTTCAGTATCTCTATCATGACACCAACTGTTTTACCCAAAACTATGATGCTACTATTGGATCACGCCGAGGCAGAGCAAAATTTAGGTTAAACCAAGCCTTTACGGGAAATCGTAAAATGGCCACTGACCTGAATGTAAAGAAAAATATGATCTATAGTGAGCTAATGAGGAAGTTTGTCGCTCTAAGCGACCACATTAAGAGACTAGACAGTCAAGTAGCGGAAAACGCGACTACCATCAAAAGAGAAACATGACGCCTCCCTGGGAGAACTGACGCAAATCTGAAACGTCAAGTTAATGCTGTGTTACTAAGAAGCGGAAAATGCCTCAACCCGAGCACGATAGAAATCGACTATGCAGAAAAACGTGTTGAAGTTGAGAAAACCGGTGAAAGAAGATCACAACCAATAATTCTCGATAATCCCAACCCAGAATCAGAAACTTCTCGAGAGAAAGGACGGCCCAACACTAAGGAAGCTTAGAAAGCGACTATCAACCTCGATGAAGAAGAGGAGGGGTTGGAAGAAGATGTGGAAATCGATCAGCAAGAAGGAAACAATGTCGATCGACCAATTGCGGTAAATATCGATCGACCGAGTGGAAACAATGTCGATCGACACTCGGTTCCTGCTAAACCAGCAATTGAGAGAGTGTATAGGACTTTGCCACCCTTTCCTCCTAACAAGACGCAAACTAAGCGAGAATTGGATAAAGCGATCTGTAAGAAAGCATTCGATAAAATTACTCTGGAAATGCCACTAACTGATGCCATAAAAGTATCACCTTCGATAAAGAAGTATGTTAAGGACATGGTATCCAACAGCTTCCCAGCTGCTGAACACAACGTCATGATGGTTTCAGAGGAGGTGAGTGCAATAATCCAAGGCGAAATTCCGATCAGGAGACCTCATCGGGGCAGTTTTGTTCTGGATTGCATCATACGAAACAAGAGTTTTCCTCGATCCCTTTGTGACCTGGGATCCAGCGTAAATCTAATTCTGCACTCTGTCGTGATATCCCTGGGATACGACGAGTTCAAACCAACCAAAATAACTTTGGTTCTTGCTGATAGGTCCGTTAAAGTACTTTAGGGAGTACTAGATGATGTGCCAATAAGGATTAATGACTGTCACATACCAACGGACTTCGTTGTGTTGAAATGCCAGAATGAACCAAAAGATCCCCTCATTTTAGGTAGACCATTTCTAGCTACCGCTGGGGCGATCATCGACGTGAAGGAAGGTCGAATATGTCTAAACATTGGAAACATTCCAATGACATTCGATATGGAAAAACTGATCAGACGACCCTTAATCGATAAACAAACCTCTTACGTGGACGATATCTCTGAGTTGGCTGAAGAATCCTTCATAGACGTATGCTCAGATGATCCCCTGGAAAAAGTGCTTACATTTACCGAAGAGGAGACGTTTAGCATCAGCAGCAGGGTTGATGAATACGCGCGATTAACTGACGCAAGTGTAGAATTAGCAAATGTCGATGACGTGGAGGATGAGGATTCGGAAATCAATGTCGATCGATATTTGAAGGCCGCTGTCGATCGACCATCCTCGCTAGAAAACTGGGATCCCGAGAAAGCCCCAAAAATTGAGTTAAAGCACCTACCTGTCGGACTCAAATACGCTTTTCTCTACAATAAATCCTACCCCGTAATCGTAAATGCCAGCTTAACAAACCGAGAACTTGCGTTTTACTAAATAAACTGTGGAAGTATAGGAAAGCCATCGGGTACTCTCTCGAAGATATTTCTGGTATATCTCCAAATCTATGCATGCGCCGAATTCACTTAGAAGACGATTCCAAATCGTCAGTGGAACAACAAAGGAGGCTAAACCCGAATTTGAAAGAATTTGTTAAGAAGGAAATTATCAAACTTTTAGATGATGGAGTCATCTACCCAATTTCGGATAGCAACTGGGTGAGCCCCGTGCATATTGTACCAAAGAAAGGTGGAATTACAGTGGTAAAGAATGATAAAAACGAACTCATTCCTACACGAGCTGTCACTGGACATCGAATGTGTATCGATTATAGAAAACTAAACGCTTCCACCAGAAAAGATCACTTTTCTTTACCCTTCATTGATCAAATGTTGGAAAGATTGGCAAATCACCAATACTACTGTTTTCTTGACGGATATCGGGATTTTTCCAAATCCCTATACATCCTGACGATCAAGAAAAGACTACCTTTACATGCCCGTACGAAACATTCATATACCGCAAAATGCCATTCGGTCTTTGTAATGCTCATGCCACTTTCCAACGATGCATGATGTCAATCTTTACGGACATGATAGAAGATTTCATGGAAGTCTGATATCACTCAAATTACCCTAATGAGTGAATTACTCTCTCAAATAAGATGTTCAGTTGTAGTACTTAGGGATCGAATCTACAAAGAGCTAGGGAACCTAATAAATCTAATCAGATTAGTTAAGCTAGGTTGTTTAAGCTAGGTTGTTTAATGATTAGTTAAGCTAGGTTGTTTAATGATTGATTGATTGGAGTTTTGGTACTTAAATTGAAATAGCTAAACTTAGGGTTTTTAATCAGGTAATCAGGATAATAATCCTACAGATGCCTAATAAGTTGTATGCATGACATTATAGAGCTCAACACTTAATAACAAACCATTAGGCTTTCGTTTTCCAAGTTTGTGTATTGACTAGTGTCGATCGATTATTCTATAGGAACATCGATCGTTACACTTATTGAAACGTCGACCGATTATTCGATTCGAATATCGATCGACGCTCTTGGTCAAGCGTTAATGTGCGGATTGTATATGCGCACTAAGCTTCCTAGATCAGCGCTCGCCTTACTCTGGCAATCTTAGCTCAGTTAGGATGGATTCAGTGTGAGATGCAAGCTATCGCTTATGTCTACAACTCCTAGGGCAAGTTCTAGGTAGGTTATCTAGAAACAAACACTAATGACAATCCTAAAGATGAATATCACAACTTAGCAATCTATAGTTGGGGCTAATCCCTCATAACGTATTTAAACCCTAAAATCTAACAAGAGAACTACCCAGACATGGCTAAGCAATTCATAACAACAATAAGGTATAAAAACTGCATAGATAAATAAATAGATATCAATGGAGTTCCAATCATAAATCTCTTTGGATCTTCTCTCCAATCTACTAATTATCCTAGAAAATCTTTGCTGTAAAATCAGTAAAACAAGAAAACACACTTTGCCTCTAACATGTTGGCAAAGCTTTATATAATTAGGTTAAAACTCGTCAGGGGTAATCATGCAAATAGGTGAAGACTTGGGCTCTAAGTCGGCTTAGACCAAACGGGCTTTCTGCGCGCTTCGCTGTCAATCGATGTCAAGATGTGAACATCGATCGATTATTCTTCTTCAATGTCGACCGATGGTCGTGCTCGATGTTCACCTCGGGTGCTTACTCCAAATATCTCCAAAATGCTCCAAAATCATCATTTTCCTCCAAATCACTCCTGGTCCTCTAAATATGCTAAATAGCTCTATAATATAATAATTAGTAGTTAAAACACTTATAAACCATGGGTAAAAGTGGGTCAAATCAATGGTCTATCAACTCCCCCAGACTTACCCTTTTGCTTCTCCTCAAGCAAAACATATAGGCAGTCTCTCTGAAATAGGTTTGAAAACAGCAGGGTCTCACATAATTTTAAACTTAAAATCAACACTTAGACAGTCCTAGTCTCAGAAGCAACCAAGTTCATCTAGTCAACAACTTAACAAATCATGTCTGACAATCCCCTCTACCAACCTCAATTCTTACATAAATAAAGTGTAGGCTTTACCTTGGGAGTATGGATCACAAGATGCAAGGATGCTCAAACAATTACCTGGACCTGCAGGTAAACAATAGTCTCTATCCTCTCTCTCTACTAATTTTCTCTCTTAGTTAAAGTCTGTTTTATTGCAAGATCATTGACCAAGATTGGACAGGCTTCCATGAATCAAGCTTTAATGGTCTTAGCCACCAAATCCTGTTCACTTCTTTTTGACCTATATCCTAGGATTATTTGTGAATCAAGCCTTAATGGTTGTAGCCACCATGTCCTGTTCTAATCCTTTACCTATAGAATTCTTATGAAGCAAGCCTTAATGGTTGTAGCCACCAAGTCATGTTCGAATCCCTTCCTAATAAATCTATCTATATATATTATTATTATTATTATTTTTTTTTTTTTTTGTAACTATATCTATAATTTTATCTATATTTCGAAAATAGAGAGAGAAATTGTGATAAATCTATATAAGGCTTTACCTTCCAGACTTGTTTGAAGAATCAGATCTCATGTATACCAAGCCCCAAGACAAGCAGAGTTGAGCTCAATTAGGTTGGAGGTCAGCTTTGGTTCCTTCAAACACTCTCAGCAAGTGTAGCATAGTTGACAGGTTGATCCACTTTGGTATCTTTAGTACTATCTACAACTAGTAAGTCTAGAATGGTGTGGTAAGATAGCAAGCAAAATCAATAAGTTGTTCATCCCCTTCTTGACTCAATAAATTTTTTTTTTTTTGAAAACATTTTCATAAGACTCATGAATAAACTACTATCAGTAAACCTCCCCCCAGACTTAAACTACACTGTCCCCAGTGTAAATTCAATCAGAGTTATGGTAATAACTAAATCATAAGGACTCAATGTAACAAGTTAGAACAATATACCAGACCGGAATGGATGTCGATCGATGTAAAGGTGTTGATATCGGTCGCGGCAGGTGATGTTCTGTCGATGTTGGTAGTGTTTCGTCGGTCGATACTCACAGCAATCGTCTACTTGGATCTCTCTTTTTTTTTATGACCTGAATTAATTAAAAACCAACTTAAATACTAGATTAATAAAAACTAATTAAATATTACCTAATAATGGGTTGCCTCCCACTCAGCGCTTTGTTATAGTCATTTAACTTCACTTTTAGAGGTGATTCGAATAGTAATGTGGAAAGTTGGAACTTGCTGGGAAACAAGTCTCCATCTTTTCTCTGCGCTTGTTGAACCATGTACCAGTGAAGTCTCTCATTCCTTCATCTCCTCTATGCCATCTGTCCTTCATTGTTGCAGTTGTGTTCTCTGTCTTCTGTAATCTGTCTCCAAGACTTTCAAAGTTGAACTGATGTCTCATAAGTGTGGCGTAAGTGTCAGCTGAAATTTCCTATCCATGGTTGTGTGTATCAGACATGTCTGATGTCACCTTTGGTACTAGCCTGCCTCGGTTTGTAGCTTCGTCGACCGATGTGCGTCTATGATTGTTGGTCGATTTGTTGTTGCGTATGTCGATAGATGCTGATGCTTCTGGTCGACGAGCGATGTATCCCTGAATCTCTACTATCTCCCTCTGTATTGCTTCTATCTGAGAAGACAAAGACCTTGTTGGGGTCAAAATCGGTCACGACGGAGTCAATGTCTAAAAGTCCCCGGAAAGTATTTCTCGCAATATCAATTTCGTATAATTTTTATTGAAAAGGTTATACGACGAGTTATCGATATATTTTATCGACAACAAGACGCAAACATTGTTGGGGTCAAAAACAGTTATCTCGAAATAAACTTCCAAAAATTGTGTGTCTGTACGAAAGATTTCTCAACACACTCTCGACAAAAGCTCCTGAGCAAAAGACTCGAGAGAAATGGATCACGGAACCAAACACGCAGTCCAACTCGTTTGCTCGGAGCTTTTGAGGTGCAGAACTGCACAGACACGTCATATGTTTAGCTATGGATGAAGATCTTCCCATGGTTTGATTGAGTCCATATTTTGACACAAGATAGATATTTGAGTTAGCTTTCCAATGCCACCGGTCTGCGGTCAATCAGCATCCTAAAGCATAAGTTATGCCCGTTTTATTGAAGGGTGGACAGAGCTGGATCGACTGAACCAACTCGGTGGATGGCCGAGCTGGATCGACTGAACCAGTCCAGCTCGGCAGATGGCCGACCTGGATGGACCACGCGACCATCTCAGCCATCCGTCGAGCTGGACTGGTTCAGCTCGGCGGATGGCCAAGCTGGATCGAACACGCGACCAGCTCAGCCATCCGCCGAGCTGTACCGACCAGCTCGACCATCCGACGAGCTGGACTAGTCCAGTTTGGCAGATGGCCGAGCTGAATTGAACACGTGACCAGCTCGGCGGATGGCCGAGCTGGATCGAACACGCGACCAGCTCGGTCATCTGCCGAGCCGGATGCCCGAGCAGGATCGAACACGCGACCTGCTCGGCCATCCGCCGAACTGGATTGATAATGCGACTAGCTCGGCCATCCGCCGAGCTGAACCAGTCCAGCTAAACCAGCAGTTGAGAGAGTGTATAGGACTTTGCCACCCTTTCCTCCTAACAAGACGCAAACTAAGCGAGAATTGGATAAAGCGATCTGCAAGAAAGCATTCGTTAAAATTACGCTGGAAATGCCACTAACTGATGCCATAAAAGTATCACCTTCAATAAAGAAGTATGTTAAGGACATGGTATCCAACAGCTTCCCAGCTGCCGAACACAACGTCATGATTGTTTCAGACAAGGTGAGTGCAATAATCCAAGGCGAAACTCCGATCAGGAGACCTGATCCGGGCAGTTTTGTTTTGGATTGCAGCATACAAAACAAGAGTTTTCCTCGATCCCTTTTTGACCTGGGATCCAGCGTAAATCTAATGCCGCACTCTGTCGCGATATCCCTGGGATACGACGAGTTCAAACCAACCAAAATAACTTTGGTTCTTGCTGATAAGTCCGTTAAAGTACCTGAGGGAGTACTAGATGATGTGCCAATAAGGATTAATGACTGTCACGTACCAACGGACTTCGTTATGTTGAAATACCAGAATGAACCAAAAGATTCCCTCATTTTAGGTAGACCACTTCTAGCTACCGCTGGTGCGATCATCGACGTGAAGTAAGGTCGAATATGTCTAAACATTGGAAACATTCCAATGACCTTCGATATGGAAAAACTGATCAGACGACCCTTAATCGATAAACAAACCTCTTACATGGATGAAATCTTTGAGTTGGCTGAAAAAGCCTTCATAGACGTATGCTCAGATGTTCCCATGGAAAAAGTTCTCACATTTACCGAAGAGGAGACGTTTAGCAACAGCAGCAGGGCTGATGAATACGCGCAATTAATGGACGCAAGTGTAGAATTAGCAAATGTCGATGACATGGAGAATGACGATTTGGAAATCAACGTCGATCGATATTTGAAGGCCGCCTTCGATCGACCATCCTCGCTAGAAAACTGGGATCCCGAGAAAGCACCAAAAATTGAGTTAAAGCAACTACCTGCCAGACTCAAATACTCTTTTCTCTAAAATAAATCCTACCCCGTAATCGCAAATGCCAACTTAACAAACCGAGAGCTTGCATTGTTACTAATTAAACTGTGGAAGTATAGGAATGCCATCGGGTACTCTCTCGAGGATATTCCTGGTATATCTCCAAATCTGTGCATGCGCCGAATTCACTTAGAAGACGATTCCAAATCGTCAGTGAAACAACAAAGGAGGCTAAACCCGAATTTGAAAGAAGTTGTTAAGAAGGAAATTATCAAACTTCTAGATGATGGAGTCATCTACCCAATTTCGGATAGCAACTGGGTAAGCCCCGTGCATATTGTACCTAAGAAAGGTGGAATTACAGTGGTAAAGAATGATAAAAACAAACAAATTCCTACACGAACTGTCACTGGACATCGAATGTGTATCGATTATAGAAAACTAAATGCTGCCACCAGAAAAGATCACTTTCCTTTACCCTTCATTGATCAAATGTTGGAAAGATTGGCAAATCACCAATACTACTGTTTTCTTGACAGATACTCGGGATTTTTCCAAATCCCTATACATCCTGATGATCAAGAAAAGACTACCTTTACATGCCCTTACGGAACATTCGTATACCGCAGAATGCCATTCGGTCTTTGTAATGCTCATGCCACTTTCCAACGATGCATGATGTCAATCTTTACGGACATGATAGAAGATTTCATGGAACTCTGATATCACTCAAATTACCCTAAGAAGTGAATTACTCTCTCAAATAAGAGGTTCAGTTGTAATACTTAGGGATCAAATCCACAAAGAGCTAGGGAACCTAATAAATCTAATCAGATTAGTTAAGCTAGGTTGTTTAGTGTTTTAAATGTAAAGTTGCAGGTTTGTGAGCAAGTGATTGCTCGATTGATTGATTGGGGTTTTGGTACTTAAATGGAAATAGCTATTATTCAGGTAATCATGATTATAATTCTACAGATGCATAATAAGTTGTATGCAAGACATTATAGAGCTCAACACTTAATAACAAACCATTAGGCTTTCGCTTTCTAAGTTTGTCTATTGACTAGTGTCGATCGATTGTTCTATAGGAATATCGATCGATACACTTGTTGAAATGTCGACCGATTATTCGATTGGAATATCGACCGACGCTCTTGGTCAAGCGTTAATGCGCGGATTGAATATGCTCACTAAGCTTCCCAGATCATCTCTCGCCTTACTCTAGCAATCTTAGCTCAGTTTAGGATGGATTCAGGATGATATGCAAGCTATCACTTATGTCTACAACTCCTAGGGCAAGTTCTAGGTAGCTAATCTAGAAACAGACATTAATGACAATCCTAAAGATGAATATCACAACTTAGCAATATATAGTTGGTGCTAATCCCTCATAACCTATTTAAACCCTAAAATCTAACAAGAGAACTACTCAGACATGGCTAAGCAATTCATAACAGCAATAAGGTATAAAAACTGCATAGATAAATAAATAGATATAAATGGAGTTCCAATCACAAATCTGTTTGGATCTTCTCTCCAATCTACTAATTATCCTAGAAAACCTTTGCTTTAAAATCAGTAAAACAAGAAAGCACACTTTGCCTCTAACATGTTGACAAAGCTTTATATAATTAGGTTAAAACTCGTCAGGGGTAATCTTGTAAATAGGTGAAGACTTGGGCTCTAAGTCGGCTGAGACCAAATGGGCTTTCTGCGCGCTTCGCTGTCGATCGATGTCAATATGTGAACATCGATCGATTATTCTTCCTCAATGTCGACCGATGGTCGTGCTCGATGGTCATCTCGGGTGCTTACTCCAAATATCTCCAAAATGCTCTAAAATCATCACTTTCCTCCAAATCACTCCTGATCCTATAAATATGCTAAACAGGTCGCTGCACAGTGTAGCTGTGCGGGATGGTCGACGGAGCACTGAGGAGGTTTAGGTTGGGATGAAACTGGATGCTGGCGAGGCCTGCTGAGAAGTCCGTGAGTGCACGGTGGGGTAGCTGTACCAAGTGCCGGCCGTCCTCATCCCTGAAACACCAGTAGCGGTTCCCCTTGAGCCATTGTGCGCTCGTGAGGTGCGCTGCATCCATGTAGAAGATCTGGTCGTTCATCGTAGCATCATCTAGTGGTACTCTGCAGTGTCTGAAGATCGGTGTAAGTAGACTCCCGACCGTCTCCTTCTTCTTTCCCTGGGACTGGAACAGCTTCATCTTGAGCTTGACGAGATGCTCAACGAAAAGGGATCCTAGGTTGAGCCATGTGTCGTCTGCGGGCTCCTCAATGTCCTCGATGTGAACCAATCTCCTCACCGCGTAGTAGACTAATGTGAGCTCATCACCACATAGTAGACTACTAGGTTTCATCTTGCACAACAGAGTGTTGGCAAGGACCTTCATGAAGTAGCGCAGAGTCGGGTGACGAATGTCCGTCTGATGAGCTGAGCCGGAGTCGAAAATGCCCATAGCGATGTGCTCCTAAAAGTGTGACCTCCCTGCGATGTCAAGTACGACGGCGTGCTGAAGCTCGGTGTTCTGGAACACGTAGAATGTGCTGAGAGCGGAGAGAGGGATTCTGTAGTGGATGTCGCGAATGAAGAATGTCAAGATGCCCTCTGTTAGAGGATTTTTGTGTAGGATCTTTGTGAGTACCACAGAACGATGGACAAGGCTAGTATTTGTATTAATTTCGGGAGGATTAGAGAGAAGTAGACTTGAAGAGATGTTTTTATTAGATCAAAGAGCTGGAACTACAACAGTTTTGAGTAAGAACCCTAGTTATAACCGCCTAGCTCTAATCTTTAAGTCTCGAAGTGTCGATCCCTTGCTTTAGGGTTTAGGTTCCCTTTATATAATCTTCCTAAGCCGGGCCTTAGTCGGTTGGAGTAAGTTAAACTCTTCCATATTCGGAAATGTGGAAGGTTCTCATCGGAAGTTTTCCATTTCCCGGAGGAAGGGGGCGATCCTGGGACCGGGCCCGAAAAACACCATAGCGGGGAACCGGGGTTCCTTCTAGCGGGGATCCTGGGAACCGGGGTTCCTTCCAGCAGGGATCCAGAGGCCGGTGTCCTGCCTGGGGTCTGGAGGAATTCAATACCTGAGTATTTTTCCCCAATAGTTTGCCCCTTATTTCTCGATTTCGTCTTCGAACTCGGGGAATAACCTGTGCACTCAAGTCAACCGGAGTTGCTCATTCTCAGCAGGCTTCCCTTAGGCAGGACATCGCTCCAGTAATCATGCGATCCCGGGCTCCACTCAGGTCGGAACCGTACTCTGAACCCGGGGGATGATCAGTTTCCCCTATATCAGACCGGGGTCTAGTGCTACTTGGTCTGATGATTCTTGTCGAAGATGGGAAGCTCTGGGCTTCTGATGATGTCTTGGATACGATGGAGCCTGGAGCTCTGATGTTCCCTAAGGAGGAGCTACATGCGCTGATATGCAGAGGATAGACCGGGGGCTGGGGCCCGTACTAGATGCTCTTTTTATTCTTCCAAAAACGTGCACTTTCCTCTTTATAGGAAGTATTTTCCCTTTTTTCTGCAGAGATCGAGTTTCCTTTTCGCCGCTTATTCTTTAAATCAGGGATTCTTCGAGATATTTGGAAACATCCTTATTTCCTTTTCGGATCCCACGGAAAAAGGGAGCGACCAGGATATAAATAGAGATTCACGATAGTTCCTAGCTGGCCTCAACCCAACTCTAGCGCTGATTCTTAGCTGAGAAAGATGAATCCCGAGCTGCTCTCATTTCTGTCCTCGCTCTTGGGTGGTCGTACTATGCCGCGTCGTCATTTTACCGGTCCTTTCTCGTCCCCCGTTCCATCTTTGGGGAATGTTCTTGAGGCTCATAGTGAAGCGGTTCCGATGGCACCCCTGAGAAGGCTCCGTTCTTGTTTCTTTGATGATGGTCCCCGTTCTGAGATCCGAGAGGGGACCTGGCTAACATAAGGAGGAAGTACTTGATTCATCCTTCAGTGGGGATGAGGAGTCTGACCGAGTTCAAACGCGCTCCGTATCTGGAAGCAGGCTTCCGGGGTGTTATTCCTGCTCTTATAGACGAAGTGTCATCTTTCTTTGGTTTCTGTCCTTCTCAACTTACTCCCCTAACCTGGAGGACTTTAATGGTTATCCAAGTGCTTGGAGAACTCCATGGATTTGCATAATATTTTATACTCTTATTACTTTGCTCCTTTGGCGAACAAAGATGGGTTCTACCATCTTCGATCCAGTGACGGCGCCCCTTTGGTCGAGGAACCTTCGAGGGGTGTCAGAGGTAATCACCCCTTTGGGGATGGTTGGAACAGCCGGTACGTGTTCGTGAAGATTCAGGAGCCAGTGGGTTACCCTACGTGTTGGCGTACCGTGGGTAAGTTTTTCTTCTGAGTTTAGAATTTTACCGTCCTTTCGGGAGCTTGATCCTGACGTTTCAACTCTTGCTTTGTCAGATGTTTCTCACCGGGTTTCCTTTGCTGGAGAAGCAGTGGCGAACCTTATAATCGGAATTCCTCGGCGATTCCGCTGGGTGACCTTTCTGGTGAGCAAGGAGGCCTTGCGTCATAGTCGCGTTTCGGGTAAGCCTTTCCTTTCTATCTGATAAGACTCTGTCTTTGTTTGCTTCTCATGATATATATATTTATGTTTTAGGGATGTGATAAGGTCTCCGGCATCGGTTGTCTTTGACGAGTATCATAAGGTTAAAGCGTGGAGGCGGCGTCTTTCTTATACTCCTCCACCAAGACTAGCGAGGGCCACTTTATCGGCTGGGGGTCTATCTTCTATTTCGTCAACAAGCGCCGAGATTATGCCTAATCGGGACCTTCTGGCAGATGCTCATCAGAGATTGACTAGCGAGGCACTCCTTCTCCGTGGCCAGGTACAAGACATGATGGCTTGCCGGGACCTACTAATTCAACAAGTGAGAGCTTCGACTAGGTGGGAGCTTATGAAGGAATGGCTGCAGAAGCGCGTAGATCATTGGAATCTGGAAGAAGAATATCGGCATCACCTATTTTTATCTGGAGGGTTTAACCATCGATCTGAGGATCTCTCCCAGGCTGCAACCCCGAGATTTGTTATAGGGTCGCGATTCTCGGAGGGACCTTCTTTCTGATTTATCTTTTGAGACTTTGGTTTTTGTCGCTTTCTTTTGAATAAAGGCGCTCTTCATAGCCCGCTCCTTGACTTTATGAATAATAATGCTTCATGTTTTACCCTTTTATTAACTCCTTGCTGTTACTTCGCTCCTGCACGCTTTTTCTTTTGAAAAATATTTTTTCGCCTGTTACTCGATCGAGGTGGGACTTTGTAGTCTATGATCCCTCTTTTTTCATAGGTTGAATGATAGGATCTGAGGAGATATGCTAATAATAAGTAGGTTTTCGGGCTAGAATGTGGACTGTTTGGAGTCTGGAGAATGATCTCGTAACCCGGAGGTTGCATGAGGACCCGGGGATCATCGGAGATGGAGGCACAGAGGCTCTCTTAGGATCCTTAGATCGTGTTTGGGACCCGGAGGTTCCTGTCAGACCACGAGGTCTTTTATCTGGGACCCGGAGGTCTTTTCTCTAGGTCCTGAGACCGAGACTGGGGCCCGGAGGCGATGTAGGAATCCGAATATTCTCTGATTAGATTCGGAGATCGTGGTTGGAACCCGGAGGTTTCTGTGATTGGACCCGGAGGTCGTATGTGAATACATGGTTTTTCCCTTAGATCCGGAGATCGTATAGGGACCCTGGTGTATTTGGACCCTGTGGTCGTGTGGGAAACCGGAGTTCCTTTAGGGATGTAATGACCCCGATGCACCCTAGGCTGCACAGGGGTTCTATTCTCTCTTCTAGAATCGTATTAGCCCTTTGAGGCTGTGTTGGAACCCGAAGGTTTGGATCCGGAGATCGCTTGTTGGAACCCGGAGGTTCTTTGAAGTTGTAATGACCCCGATGCGCCCGAGGCTGCACAGAGGTTCTGACTTCTTTTATCTTTGGAACCCTGAGGCCAAATAGGAACCCGGAGATTCTTCCTTAGATCTTGAGATTCTTTGATTGGAACCCGGAGGCTACGAGGTAACCCGAAGGTTCTTCCTTAGATTTTATGCGTAGGACCCGTAGTCGTTTGGAGAACCATGGGTTTCCTTTTTCGATCGGGGGCTCGCATAAGGACCTGGAGTTCCTTGGGAACCCGAAATGTTTTGTTTTTTTGCAGGGACCGTACTCCGCCTTCCTAGGCAAGGCTACTACCGGTACCAGTTTCGATTTCGCATTCTTCCGCTCGGAGGCTGGCCACTATTGAGTTCCTATGCTGTATTCTACTTCTGTAGGAAGTCACTGACAGGCTTAGAGGGTGCTGGTGTGGGTGTTATGACCCAAGTGCCAGGCTTACGCTGCTTTCCACGTCTGGAGAAGCAGGATTTTGATTGCTCCCTGTATTTCACAGTTTTTTTGCAATGAGTATATACCATGTGTTCCCTGTATCGTGTAGCTCGTAGCGTTTTAATACATGTACTTTTCACATTGGTACTCTGGGGACCCTGATGCGCCTTAGGCTGCACATGGGTTTTGAGTAGTTTTGACAGCATACTCAGGATTGCACATACCCATTCTTGTTTTATGTCTCATACCTGTTTTGATTCTTTGTAGGTGTGCCACTGTGGTCGTGCCACTTTTTGTGAGGGTTGGCCAGGATCGGAGGTCTCTGGAGACCTGATCCAGCTCGTATGCCCTTTTAAGTAAAATGATTTCCCCTCTGCTTTTATAGTCGGAATTATTTTATTATAAGCTTTGTCCGGAGACGTTTAGCATACATAGGAGTAGGAAATCATAATTCTTAAATAGTATATAGTAGTAAAGAAATCATGATCCGGAGACCGTATTAAAAATGATAGGCTTTGAGGTGTAGGGCGTTCCAGCAGTTGGGTTGTATTTTACCTTTGCTATCTTGAAGCCTGTAGGCGCCTGCTCTCCGCACCTCGATGACCTTATAGGGTCCTTCCCACCCTGGGGTGAGTTTCCCCGTTCCTTTTTCTGCTCGTCGTAGAACCTAGTCCCCTTGCTGAAAGGTTCTTGCTGGTAGGACTAGTTTCTCAGTCGAGCCGCATCTTTTTTTCCGTCGAGCAAGTCGAGGCTTAGCGCCATCAGCTCGTTATTCTCCTCCTGAGACGTAGATCCGGAGACCGTTGTTCTTACGTGCATCTCTGTAGGTACAAT
>NC_027752.1:21829564-21860176 GCF_000695525.1 Brassica oleracea var. oleracea
AGTGGTCCGGTAGGCCCAGAGGACTCCGTGTAGCTCTTCCACCCACTTCTCGTGAGAGCCCTGCAGTCGCTTTTTAAGCATGTTGACCACACATTTGTTTGTAGACTCGGCTTGTCCGTTAGACTGGGGGTGTCGGGGTGTGGCGAAAGTTAGTTTTATGCCCCAGTCCTTGCAGAACTCCTTGAAGTTGTGGCTCGTGAACTGGGGTCCATTGTCGGTGACGATCTCGTGGGGGACCCCGAAGCGAGTGATAACGTAGGTCCACAGGAACTTTCAGATCTGGAGATCTGTTATGCGGCTGAGCGCTTCTGCTTCGACTCACTTGGAGAAGTAGTCAGTAACTATCATAAGGAAGACCTTCTGCCCCGGCGCCATAGGGAATTTCCCTACTATATCCATGCCCCATTTTCCGAAGGGCCATGGTGAGCTTATGGACATGAGGTTCTCTGGGAGAAGCTTGGAACTGGAGCGTGCCTCTGACACTGGTCGTAGTGCTTGGCTTGTCTGTCGGCGTCGGCGGCCATCGTGGGCCAGTAGTAACCTGCCCTTCTGGCTCTGAGCACCAGGCTTCTACCGCTAGAGTGGGATCCACAATCTCCTTCATGTAGTTCTACAAGGATTCTAGCGGCTTCTCGAGGTGTGACGCACCTTAGGTACGGGCCAAAGAAGGATCTCTGGTACAGCTTCTCCTGGGAGATACAGTACCTTGCGGCTTGCTTCTTAATTTTCCTGGCCTCTTTGCGATCTTCCGGGAGAATATCGTTCTCTAGATACTGGATTAGGGGGGTCATCCAGGTTTCGCCTTTTTCTACAGCAGAGACCTTCTCTAATGGGAGTTCCTCCAGGGTGGCTGTCCATTGAAGCACAAGCAAGGGTGTGTTCATCTGGCTTTTTTTTTCGAGGGCAGACCCCAAATTAGCCAGGGCATCGGTTTGCGAGTTTTGTTCTCGGGGGATCTGAGTGAGCTTGCAACTCTTGAACTTCTTTATCAGCCGCTGGGCGACCGCCTGATAGTGGATCATGCTGTCGTCTTTTGCTTGGTACTCTCCATGTAGTTGGTTGATTATCAGCTGGGAGTCGCCGAAGACATGGATGTTTTCTGCTCCCATTTGGTGGGCGAGAGTTAGTCATGCGATTAGAGCCTCGTACTCGCTTTCGTTGTTGGTTGCTTTGAAGTTGCATCTCATGGCCCTTGAGGCCGTATTCCCTGTCGGCAAGGTAAGCACTATTCCCACTCTAGCTTCTCTGACGTTGCCGGATCCATCAACGTGCAGGATCCATTCTCCCTCTTCCTTGGTTTCGCCTCAGAGGCGTACTTCTTGCTCCAAAGTTGGAAGTAAGGCATGGGAGAATTCGGCCACGAAGTCCGCTAGGACCTGTGACTTTATATCTGTGGCAGGTCGAAAGATTACGTCGTACTACCCAAGTTCCACAGCCCATTTGGCTAGGCATGCGGAGACTTTGGGTTTGTGGAGGATCAACTTTATAGGGAAGGAGGTGACAACCACGATTGGATGAGCCTGGAAGTATGGTCGGAGCTTGCTTGCGGCGACTATCAGGGCTAAGGCCAGCTTCTCTAGATGGCTATAGCGGGTTTCCGCGTCCAGGAGTGCCTTACTTACATAATAGATTGGTAGCTGCTTGCTTCCCTCCTCGCCGACTAGGACGGCGCTCACGGCGTGTTCGGAGATTGGAAGATATAGCAGCAGGACCTCACCGAGTAGTGGCTTGGATAGGAGAGGAGGAGTGGTGAGATACCCCCTTAGCTCATGGAGAGCGGATTCGCACTCTTCCGTCCACTGGAAGTCCTTTGGATTTTTGAGGGTTCCGCAGAAGCCGTGAGATTTGTCGGAGAGTCTGGAGATGAACCTGCTCAGGGCCGCCATTCTTCCTGTTAGCTTTTGGACCTCCTTGACATTCTTTGAGGAAGGGATTGAATGAATGTCCCTGATTTTTTCCGGGTTGGCCTTGATGCCCCGGTGGGTTACAATGTACCCAAGGAACTTGCAAAAACTAACCCCGAATGAGCATTTAGCTGGGTTGAGCTTCATGTTATTCTTCCGGGGGGTGGAGAAGGCTTGATGTAGGTGAGATATGTGGTCCTCATCCTCCAGGGACTTGACCAGCATGTCATCGATGTAGACCTCCATGGTTCGCCCAATCTGGTCCGCAAACATCATGTTCACCAGTCGTTGGTAGGTTGATCCTGCGTTGTTTAGGCCGAAAGGCATAACCTTGTAGCAGTAGATCCCTCTGGACATCATGAAGGATGTTTTCTCCTGGTCTTTCGGATGCATAAGTATTTGATTGTACCCGGACAACGCGTCCATGAAGCTCATCAGCTGATGCCCTGCGGTGGCGTCCACCAACTTGTCGATATGAGGTAGCGGGAAGGGGTGCTTTGGACAGGACTTGTTGAGGTCTGTGAAGTCTATGCAGTCTCTCCACTTACAGTTCTTTTTCTTGACCAGGACGACGTTGGCCAGCCATTCCAGATATTGCACCTCACGAATGAACCCCACGCCAAGCAGGCTTTTGACTTCATCGTTGATGATTGCGTCCCTTTCGTGAGCAAACTTCCTTCTCTTTTGTTTGACAGGTTGATGTAGGGGATCGACCTGCAGCTTGTGCATGATGATCTTCGGGTCGATCCCAGGCATATCTGCGTGGGACCAACCGAAGAAGTCGGAGTTGGACCTGTGGAAGTCTATTAATCTCCTCCTCAATCCTTCGGTCAGCTTTGAGCCGATCTCCTTCGGTAAATGGCACGTCGTCCATTTCCTCTACCTCCGGTTCCTCGGTGTGATGAGCCAGAGGCTTACTCTGTAATTGCTATAAGACCTTGGTCTTTCCCTTCAGAGTAGTCTAGTAGAAGGAGCGGGAATACTCCTGATCTCCTCTGATCGCCTTTATGCTCAGGGTGTAAGGAATTTCACCATTTCATGAAGAATCGAAGGGACGGCTCCCATGCCGTGAATCCATGGCTGTCCTAGGATCATATTGTAGGACGAGTCGCAGTCAACAACGAGGAACTTGGTTGACATGTTGATCCCTTCAGCGTATACGGGGAGGATAACCACTCCGGCGGTTTGTTTGACTTCTCCGCTGAACCCTATAAGCGGGGTTATCCTCCGAGTTAGAGCGCTTTTCTCCAGCCCCAGATCCTTGTATGCGGCCTGGAAGATGATGTTAACGGAGCTTCCATTATCTACCAATATCCTTTTCACCAGGCAATTCGCTACAGGGAACGATATGACCAGGGCGTCGTGATGCGGGGTGAGAACTTTCTCCTGCTCCTTGGCTGTGAAACTTATTTTGTCCGTACCTAGGAGTAGGCGTTTTGGCTTGGCTGCCACTAGACCGTGCTTGGCGTTCCAGGTGCTTTTCTTCGTGGCTGCCTGGCTTATGCCGCTGATCCCCGAACCGCCCGATATGACATGAATCACTCGGTCCTGTCGAGGTGGCGAGACGGGAGCAGATTCAATGGGCTTTCCCGTTGTGTCCTTGCTTAGGTGGCTCTTGGCCTTCTCAAAAAGGAACTCCTTGAGGTGTCCTTTCTTAAGCAGCTCGTTGACCTCGATCTTTAGTGTGACGCAGTCCTCCGTTTTGTGACTATGGTCTCGGTAGAAGTAGAACCAGAAACCAAGGTTCCGGAAAGAGTCTGGTGCTTTCATCTTCTGAGGCCACTTGACCTGTTGGCCCATCTGCCTCAGAACATTGATCAGCTCCGGCCTTGAGACGGAGACGTGAGAGATGTCTGGCCACGTGGACACTGCCATCCCTTCTGCGTTCTCGATCGGTCGGTTATGGTATATGCCCCGGCTTTGATTTCCGGAGTCACTGGCTGGTCTTTGAGAGGGTTTCTCGTCTCGCTCGATTCGGTCTGATCTGATCGTCTTGGGATCCTGCTTTTGTTGCGCCTTAGCGCGGCTGGGACATCTTCTTCCCATTTGACCTGCGCCGTGGCTCGAGGTAGGACATCTTCCATGGTTTTGCACTGGCGTTTGGTTAACTCCATATAGAGATCCCCTTCGGGGAGTGGGCCTCTTTTGAAGGTAGAGATAGCAGTGGGGATGCTGCATTCGAGAATAGACACCTTCTCTTGATTGAAGCGGGCTATGTAGCCTCGCAGGGGTTCCGCCCTAATGCTGGCGAATTGTTCCAAGAACTTATCGCTGAGAATCGCGAAGGAGGCTATGTGAAACACCCCGACCCGAAAATATTAAAAAAGCCTTGAAAAATTCTAAGTAAAAATTCAGGAAATTTTCCAAGAATAAACTCAAACAAAACTCCAACTTTATTAATAAATCCGAGAAAATAATGTAGAGTAATAGTATATGATTCATAAAACACCCAATAGAAATCCCAAGTTTATAAGAAAATAAAACCCACCCGATGGTCTTCATTGTCCTGCGCTCCGGTCCAATCAACTACTCGTCACCATGTTTCGCGATGCTCATGCATTCATAGCACAATGCGACAGATGTCAACGGAGAGAAAAAATCAGTAAAAGACATGAAATGGAACATAAATCTATTCTAGAGGTAGAAGTATTTGACTGTTGGGGAATAGATTTCATGGGTCCTTTCCATTCCTCTTACGGGAATAAGTACATTTTAGTCGCTGTTGATTGTGTGTCAAAATGGGTCGAAGCAGTAGCTTCCCCAACGAATGATGGGTCCGTCGTTATTAAGCTTTTCAAAAGCATCATTTCCCCGAGATTTGGAATTCCCCAAGTAGTCATAAAGACGGTGGATCCCATTTCATTAACAAGATTTTTAAAGGACTACTCCGGAAGAACGGAATGCACCATAGATTGCTACACCATACCACCCGCAGACGACCGGGCAGGTAGAAGTCTCAAATCGACAAATCAAAGAAATCTTAGAAAAGACTGTAGGAACGTCTCGAAAGGATTGGTCTAGGAAATTGAACAATGCACTCTGGGCACACCGGACTGCGTTCAAAACTCCTTTAGGAACCACCCCTTTTTACCTACTGTAGGGGAAATCATGTCATTTACTAGTCGAGCCGGAACACAAGGCATCCTGGGCTATTAAATTATTAAACTTCGATATCAAACCGGCTGCCGAAAGGAGGCTCATGCAGCTCAACGAGCTAGATGAGATTAGACATTTAGCCTACGAGAGTTCGAAGATATACAAAGAAAAGACGAAAGCATATCACGATAAAAAGATCATTTCCCGGCACTTTGAACCAAACGATCAAGTGCTGCTATATAACTCTCGGCTAACACTGTTCCCCGGAAAACTTCGATCTCGTTGGTCAGGTCCTTTCACTGTTGTGAACATAAATTCCTATGGAGCCATTACGCTTATAAATAATAAAGGAGAGGAATTCACGGTAAATGGCCAACAAGTAAAGCACTATTGGGCTAAACCGCCAAATATCGAGCCTATAAACTTAGACCCACTTCCCGATAATTATAAAATCAAACGTCGAGTCAAGCTAAAGACTTAAAATAAGCGCTGAATGGGAGGCAACCCATTTCTAGTCTTTCGATAATTAGGATTTAGTAAAAACAAAAAAGAGTTGCTGAAAACATAACGTCTGTCGATCGACGAAGACACTCCATCGTGGATCGATAATAAATCAACAGACGCAGGCTCATATTAAGTCGACACTTAAGTCGACAGCCACACAAACCCGAAAACCCTAGGAACACACTCCCATCTCTTTTCTCTCTCGTTTTTCGACCAATTTCGACAATTTCTTCGCTCAATTTACTCGATTTTCGACCCTGAATCCGTCTAGATCGCTTAATTCACGCATCATCATGGTATGAACAAGAAATTTTCTAATTTTTCGTTCTTCCTAGGGTTGAAATAGAAAATGAGCTGGAACCGGGATTTTCGTGCCCTTATAGATCGATTCAAGCTAAAGGAGTGATAGAATAGGGACTACTGATCGATTCAACCGATTATATATTCCATGCACATCGAATTGCATCAATGGGTTTTTGCAGGTTTCCGCGAAGGTGAAATCGACCGATGATACACACGTTTCATCGATCGATTTTCTCACCGAGACATCGATCGGCATCCCCTAGTTCCGTCGATCGATATTGCACCAAACCATCAAACCGAACTGAACTCCTATTTTCGTTTATGGTTTTTGGTTGCAGATGTATGAAAGGAGGACGAAGCGAAGGTTCGACGTAGGCGGCAGTAGCGCAGCTCCTCAAAAACCAGCAAAGCTCTCAAAAACCAGCAAAACCAGCAAAGCGAAGGTTCGACGTAGGCGGGATATATATGGTTTACTATATATCCCGTCAGAGCAATGTTTGTAGACTTTCCAGCAAAGCTCTCAAAAAGTTTCCAAATCGCCTCAAACACATCATTTTACTCAAGCAAGTACCTGAAATATCCATTTATTAATCCTAATAAATAGTCTCCAAACACCATAACTCAAATAAGGGAGATAAATCCCGAAATATCGATAAAACATAAAAACAGCATGTCTGAAAAAAGAACGAAATAAAACGCACAAAGCACCAATCCGATAGCAATCCCTCCTGCTCGTCAGTCTCACCTGAAAGGGGAAATAAATGAGGGGTGAGTAACAGGGGAGTTACTCTGTGAGGTATGGGATGCTAAACCGCAAACCACTAACTCAGTACATAGCACTACGACCATGTAGGCCTAGCTCTAGCATGAAACAAACATAGTGTCTAATACACCACATAAAACATCCAATGCGCTGATAGTACATGCTACTCAATGCACCCCGCATTTCCTCATAAGGATATATGTATATCTCCAGGCGTACAGTAGTCCATCTCTGCACTCTCACCATCTGCGCGTTGGCGACTGATACAAATGTCTTTGTACCCCCGCAATCTCACTGCTCGTCGGCGACTTACACAAATGTCTTTGTGCACCCGCAATCACACTGCTCGTCGACGGCTTACACAAACTTCTTTATGCACCCGCAATCCACACAACCGGACATGTTTATATATATACATATATATAGCAGTTTTAATATCACTCAATTCATTCAACCGTTGAATCCTCTATTATCCTATGTCCAGATTAACAATCAATAATAATAATAATAAACAAACAAGACTCTCAATCATACTCGATTCACGGAGAAATATCATATTTTGAAACTAGACTTTCCAATAGTAGTACTAAACTAGCTCGGGATTTAACGGAATAGCCATCACTTTTGCCAAATATTAAGTACTCAGAACGGATCAGATGACTTGATCACCAAGAAAACTAAGGTTCCGCCATGAATCTCGATCTCGCCAACGACCACCATACCGAAAAGGAATAGAGACAAAACAACGAGGCACTATTAAATATAACTAATCTAGGGTTCTATTAAGAACCTTGTAACAGAAGAAATTAATAATAACACACTAAACCTTTTCGTATTGGTTACGTTTTCTACACCACTATGTAATGTCACGAGGCTGAACTAAGGCTCTCCAACAACAAGGCGGTGTGTTGATGAACGGTGGTGGTGGTGACGTTGACACAATACGCCGGCACCGGTTACCTTTCACTCCTCTTCACGTCGGCCGTGTTCGTTTACATGTCGCGCGACCTGCGACCTGCGACATGCGACCTGCGACTGATCGCAGGTCGCAGGTTGTTGTTCGTTTTGCTGTCGCGTAACATGCGACCTGCAATTGGTCGCAAGTCGCAAGTCGCAGGTTGTTGTTCGTTTTGATGTCGCGCGACAGATCGCGCGACCAGTCGCGGGTTCCCATTTAAGTCGCCCGAAAAAACAGCGACTAAAAATTAAGAAAATTTTGATCGCGCAACTGGTTGCAGGTCGCAGATCGCAGGTCGCGCGACACGTAAACGAACATAGTTTTAGTCGCAGGTCGTAGGTTTAGTCGCAGATCGCAGGTCACAAGTCGCGCGACACGTAAACGAACGTAATCTTAGTCGCATGTCGCAGGTCGCAGGTCGCGCGACACGTAAACGAACATGGCTGGTGCTGACATGGTTAGATGGAGAGAAAGTATATAAGAGCTAAGGAGGAGAAGGAGATCGTCAATGGTTCTTTGCGGCTAGGTTAGAGTCAAGAAGGAGATACCACGTTTTATATATATGCAGACACGGTTTGACTAAACCAAAAGAAAATAAATTGAGATTGGTCCAAATTAATTAAAGGGACAAAATCAAACCCGGTTAAGAAAACCGGGTCGTTACACTTTTGTTAATTCTTAATGAATATTTAATTAATTCTTTGACACATCTAGCTACATGTTTAACCAAGAATAGAGATGCTTATTCAAAATTAATACACTATCCGAAAACTTTTCTATATGTGTGAATAAATTTTATTACTTCAGTATATTTATAGAATTTCGTCTTACAAGAGAAAAAATTATCATCATTCAGTGAAAATTTAAAAAGAAGGTGAATCACCAGTGGCGTGCCACGTGAAAAACGCATCTTATATATTAAAATATAAGTCATGTGTGATTTTTTTAATTTGGACCATCACTTAGAATTCTTATTAAATGTATTTTATTAAGACTAATAATACATAGAATCTTTAAAATACTTTAATCATAATATTTTTTGATATTTTTTCATTTTAAATATAAGACATATTTATTTTAAAATTCTAACAAATCTGTTTGAAAAGATTTTTACAAGATCTTCATTTTCGAAATTTTATTTAAATATTTTCACTAATTTGGAAATTAGTTTGAAATATTATTATACATTAATAAATTCAGTAATCGTTCATAAAATGAAAAATAAAAAATTCTACAATATTTTGTATATTATATAATCACAATCAATCATATTAAAAGAAAATTATTATATTGAGCTAAATATAATAAAATTATATTAAATTTATAAATTTTATATGTTTTATATATTTTATTTTCGTAAGTATAAAATATTTATATTCAAAAATAAAATCTAATACGTTGGTAAGATGGGTTAACATTAGCAAACTATATAATACATGTATAAAAATTAACATGTATTTCTTTAAAGCTTATAATATAAAATCCTTGTAACTACTTTAATCATAATATATTTTCATTTAAATATAATATATATTTATATATTATATTTAAAAAATTCTAATAAATCTGTGTAAAAATATTTTAACAATAATTTAATGTATTTTAAGTTATCGTTTATAAAATGAAAAATAAATAAATTATATCATATTTTATCTATTTTATAGTCATGATCATGTTAAAATACAATTATTATACTTAAATAAATATGATAAAAGTATATTCAATTGATAAATTTATAAATTTTATTTTCATAAATATAAATTATTTATTTTAAAAATATAATATGATAATAGAACGGCTTAAAATTAGCCATATAATACATCTCTAAAAATTAACATATCTTAGACTTTTGTAAATACAATAATATATTATCTAAAATGAATAAGCATAAAAAATATTAGTAAAAAGAAATATAGCTTTGAAACACGGGTCAGAATTTAGCATAAATAAATACAAAATAATTTTCAAATATGTTTTCTCATGAATATATTAATTTGCTTAATAACTAAATGCAAATACAATAAGATAAATATATAATAAGAAGTAAAAATACATATGGTTTTAAACAATTGATTAATTATAACATGTAAATTATAAAATTATTGTATTTGAAATAGTTATATAAACATTTAAGTATATAATTAACGTTAAAAATATATACCACTAATGTTTAAAAAAAATAATTTATGTATAGAAAAATGAAAACAAACATCTGCGCGATTGCGCGGATCAAAATCTAGTTATCTTTATTATTCCATTCTCGCATGGGATGTTTATTAATGCGGAGCCTCGTTTAATTATTTATACCAAATTGTCATGTGACCATCATACTGATTTCGGGTATGAATGGTGACCAAGGAACGACGAGGAATCATGCATTCCCTAACGTTCCTAAAAAAAATTACCATTCACAAAGAATAATAATTTCCTCTCATTCCCTCTCATTCCCTTTTTTGTAGAGAATTAAAGAACAAAATTATTCCTTGTCCAATTTGATAAGGAATAACCATTCCTTTTCATTCCTGGTATTTTATTCCCGTACATTCCTTTTTTATTCGTTCTTCTTGTTTTCCGGATGGTCACCAGTCGGACCCTTCATCTTATCTCCAAGTCTACTCAAAAGAAAGGTAGCTTTGATCTGCATGAATAATTATATAATTTCATATATATATATATATTTTTTTTTTTATCTATAATACGTTGACGGCAAATAAAAATACTATTTGTAATATTTGAATAATTCTTCACCTTATTGGTAAAACAATAAAATAACAGTAATAATAATATTAATAATTCTTCGCCTTAATATAAATCCATGTCTTGCGTATAAATTTAGGGTGAATTGGACCAAAATACAAGAAGAATGTGGAAATTAGGTGAATATCCATTAGAAAAAAGTTGTGGGCTTTCGAATGTAAGAAGGCAAAGCAAAATGACGATAAGGCCCTTATATAAGATAAGGAAGAGGTTTTGCCGTAGGCTTAGTCTAGGTTGGAGGCTAAAAGGGTTATTGTTTTCGATTGGGGGTTAGTAATCATTAATCTAGTATATATACCCGCCAAAATAACTTTACGGAGTTTACAAATAGAATTGACGAATGAGCGGCTTCTATCTCTGACAACAGCCTGTGCATGGAAATGAGCATCAGAGTAAAAAAGATCTTCGAAGGCATGCAAAAAGTTTGTATGGGGGCTAGAGTGAGAAAGCTCATGTCGGGTTTCGCTATAAAAGGGGACCCAACCGGAAAGCTTCTGCACCATAAACACCGAGAGTAAATTTAGAGAAAATTGAAGGTATTAATTAGTTTCATCGTAGTTAATTTATGACAGTCCTATATATAGAATGTTTTAAGGAGAATGATCATCGTCATGCATTAATTGTTGTTCGATTTCAACTTATTGTTTTGTATTTTTTCTTATGTAATCTGAAGATACGATCACCTGTCATTAAATATGAACATGATTAGCTCGTTATTTTTAATTTTGCTGCAATAAAAATGGCTGTTTTCATATCATCGTCATGCATTAACTCTTGTAGTATGTTGTTTCTTCAGGATGGTTCGCTCTATCCGTATTTGGCTAGGTGAATGGAAGAAAAACGGAAACCAAAAATGGGATTTCATAACCGACCCTGAAGATTATGGCTATGGGTTGTTGATTAGCAAGACAGCGACCTTTGATATGCTCGACGAGATCATAAGGCGCCATTACAGCCTAAGTCACCGTACTCCGGTGGTTGTGACGTACCGTCTGCCTAGCTGGATGCTCATGCCACTGGGTAACAAGACACCCCCAACAACGATCGCTAACACGTCTGATCTCCCCATGATCTTTAACGTGAGAACCTGGTTGGAGGATCTAGCAATCCTTGTAACAGTGGGGCCTAAAGGAGTGGCTGAGTACCAGTTCCTGTGTCGAACAAGTTTCAACATTGGTGCAACCTCGTATGTTTTTGACATGACTGCAACTGAAAACTCAAGGGCTGCGTATGAAAGTAAGTATACGACCTCGGATAGAAAAACTCTACATTTAATTTGTTGTTTATTGTTTGATTGAAATAATGTCTAGCTTTTCGTAATGCAGGTCTTGTGTTTGGTGATCGTGCAGTCCAAACTGAAACAGACACATGTATGATATTTCCTGAGGAAGCGATGCTTCTTTTTCATCGCGTGTCTTTGGAGATGGCTAACGCTGACAGTTATCGTGCAAATCGGAACTGCAACACAACTCCGGTGAGAGAAATCATTGAACTTGACGACGATGATGATGAAGTTATGATGGAAGGAACTCTCAAGGATGTTGTGCAAGGTTGGTTTTATAATCTTTGATTTGAGTGTTTTGTGAAGAATTTAGCACAAACACGTTTAATGCTTACCATATCTGATGCGACTGGAAGTGTTAAACTTGGCTAACAAGTAAACGTTAAACTGTTAGCGTGATAAAAAAAAAATTTTATAGCAATAACAACTAAACATCGCTAAATATTTTTGATGCAGGGATAACAGAGAGGACATCCGTAATGCCAGAACAAATCACGCAAGCCCAAGCACCCTCTGTATTTTGGGATGTGGGAATGGACTTGTTGAATTACCCAACACATGGTCCCACCGTAGGAATAACTGGTGAAGGGGTTGAGAATACTATGCGTTTTTGGGAAGATGTTGCAAATGAGGGGTTTGCTTGTCCAGAAGGTTTACATGTCAATGACCCACCGGGAAATCAAAATGTGAGTGTGGCTGAGGCAAACGCAGCAACGGATGATCATGGCGGTGGCTCTTCAACAGGATCGACAAATGCAACGCTTGTGCCGACAGATGTACGTGAACAAGTATGTACAAATGAAATGGTAGAGGAACATAGTGCGATTCAACTTGGGGAGTTTGCATGCATCCTCCCAAAGAACAAAGGTACATGATGCTTTACACTTAAAAGTAAATTTTAATGATATGGCGGACAAATTGTAAACAATTTTTAATACATAAATGTGTAAACAGGGAAGAGGGCTGGTAAAGCATTGGAAAAGGCGCCAACGGAATTCGCTGAAGGGAGCAAGGATAACATAGATGTTGGACGTGCAAAGAAGGGTGGTGAGAGGGCAGAGCAAACTTCATCGGAAGGGAGTAGCACCGAGGGTGGGTGTCTTTAAAATGTTTAGTTTGGGAAAGGGAAAGGGCTTAGCAAGTTGGGTCTCCTTGTTGTCGCAGGCATCCTGTGTGGTTGCTGGTTCTGTAATATGTTTGGGTCGCTAGTGTTTTCTTTGGATTGTATGATGTGCCTGTTAGACTGCTAAGTCATATGTAAGCGTTGTTGTAGTTCTGTTGTCGCGCTAAATGAAAAGAATCTTTGTTATATTACGGTCAAATGGAAAATCTAAATGGAATTTCTAATACAAGAAAGTGCAATATATGTAAACAATACAATTATTATCCAAGTGCATCGTTTGGAAATATAATGAGAAATATAACTGCTTCTTATTTGGCATGAAATCTTTATAGTTTTGGTTTGCTAGTTTGAAGAGTTGGCATTGTCTCCCGTACTAACCATTTCCGTGATGAATTTGTTTATAGGCGAGTTAGGAGAGAACGGAAACAATGTTGCTGAGGGAATGATGTTCAGAAACAGAGAGGCTTTCAAGCAACATATGGCTATTTATGCCATAAGCATGACGTTTCAGTACAGAAGTAGGAAGTCTGAACAAGGGCTGATGGTGCTTGAATGTTGTGGTCTGAATTGCCCATGGAGAGTGTATGCAGTGAAACTTAAGGATGCTGATGCGTTCGAAGTTCGGAAAGTGGTATCACAACATTCATGCTCGATAGATGAGCGTGGTGGTTATCAGACTCAAGCGACTTCATCGGTTATTGGAGAGCTAATGCGAAACAAGTTTGGAAGTGCCGGCGGAGGACCTAAACCGCGTGAAATAAGGCAGATGATGCGTGGCGACCATGACGTCAATATTTCATACTGGAAGGCATGGCGTTCTAGGGATGTGTCCATTGATAAAGCTAAAGGTACCACACAGTCATCTTACCCGCTTCTACCAGCCTATCTACAAAGGCTGGTGTCTGCAAATCCGGGGACGATAACAAAACTCTACACTGAAACAGTTGAGGGTGGTGGCGGACGTTTCAAATATATGTTTGTCGCTTTCAATCAAGGGTTATGAGTTCATGAGGAAAGTGGTGGTGGTTGATGGTACTCACTTGAAAGGAAAATATGCAGGGTGTTTACTGACTGCGTCTGCCCAAGATGGCAACTACCAGATATTCCCTCTAGCTTTTGCAGTAGTTGACAGCGAGAACGACTCCTCATGGGAGTGGTTTTTTGAGCAGTTGTCAGGATTTGTTGAGCAGGATGATGAGTTGGTGTTTGTATCTGACAGGCACACGTCTATATACAAAGGTCTTGGCAAGGTAATTAATATTTTGCCATCTCTTTAACCATCAGATCATGTTAAAAATGAGTACATACACACGCATTTACCGTGGATCATGCTAATAAAATGATGTTTGCATACAGGTCTATCCGGGAGCAGGGCATTGTATCTGCGTGGTTCATTTGAAGAGAAACATAAGGTCAAATTTTAGAGCTCGACACCTGGAGTATCTCGTTGCTAAAGCAGCTAGGACCTTCAGATTGCAGGAATTCTATATAACTTTTAACGAGATTAAGACAATGGATCCGGCATGTGCTGAGTACTTACTTGATATAGGGTTAGAGCATTGGGCAAGATCACATTTCCCAGGGAAGAGATATAATATCATGACAAGCAACCTTGCGGAATCATGGAATTCTGTTTTGCGGGAAGCTAGAGAATTTCCGGTAATACAACTTTTAACGAGATTAAGACAATGGATGCGGCATGTGCTGAGTACTTACTTGATATAGGGTTAGAGCATTGGGCGAGATCACATTTCCCAGGGAAGAGATATAATATCATGACAAGCAACCTTGCGGAATCATGGAATTCTGTTTTTCGGGAAGGTAGAGAATTTCCGGTAATACCTTTGATCGATTACATCCGTACTAAGCTCACAGGTTGGTTTGCAACGAGAAGGGAAGCAGCCCAAAGGAATAGGGGTTTAATGTCGCCAATGGTGTCCGGAATGCTAACAAAAAGTTTTGAGCAGACAGGTGGATACGGCGTAACTCAAATTGCAGAGGACGAGTACGAGGTGCGCAACAAGAACGGAGGAAGCTTTCACGTTGACCTCGATAAAAAAACATGTAGCTGTTACGAGTTTCAGGTGCTTGGCTGCTGTAATCAAGGCAAAGATTAGCGTGGAATCGTTGGTGTTGCCTGCATACACTATTGAGGGACTAAGGTCGGCATATGCAGGGAATGTATTGCCAGTGCCTGACTACACAGGTGTGTCTGATTTGGTTTCTGACTTTCGTGGTATGAAATTGTGTCCTCCAGTGACAAGACGCCCACCTGAGAGGCCGAAGAAGCAGAGGTTCTTCTCCAAGGGAAAAAAATAGTAAGTATACTAAGTAGATTTAATGGAATTGAGATACAATATGATTTACTATTTGACCTGATCGATGAAAATGTTTGCAGATGAAACGCACTAAGAAGAGGGCCTTGTGTAGCCGTTGCAAGGGGCTGGGACACAACAAAGCCACTTGCAAGAAATCTATATAGTATGTTGGGGAAGCTTGTAGGAAGGGATTTGTGGCGTAGGAAGAGTTGTATGGAAAGGGGTGGGATCATGATGGACAACTCCTATTTATCTTGTGTGATATTCTAATAGTAGTTATCCGATCATCGAGATCTGTAGGAGTTAAGATGTAACGCTTTGTTATTATTAATAAAAATTCCTTCCATTATTCAAGTGTGATACAAAGGTTCGTTGTTGTGTTATTCTTCATACTATCATGCCAACATTTACATTATGATAGAATGATAAAGGTATGAACGTACGTTAACATATGAGGGAAAACTGATATGTTGAAACCAAAAATCTAATGAAGCGAAACTTTAACACCAAAATAATTCTACGTCCATTTTATAGCACGGTATATTTTTTTTTTTTTTGCAACTGATAATTTTAGCTTGCTAAGTTGGGCCTCACCCAGAAAGAAACCCACTACAACTTTATCATTTCGACTCTTACAAATATAGTACAACGACATTTCTTGTCTCTTGTCAACTGAACCATTGGATTGATACGCTCACTTCACTATTTAAAACCTCAATCCCTTCAACCAGACACCCTCCGGCAAGTTAGTTTATTAGTGCTAGAGTATTGTAAAATTTCTCCTTACGCAATTAAAAAGACAACAACACAATAAAGGACAAGGTTACATGGGTTTTTTGAGATTGAAAAATCAAGTTAGAGACTTCTTCTTAATAACATAGCATTGGGATCGGCATTCCTACTCTTATAATATAGCACAACAACATTTTCTGTCTCTTGCCAACTCTACCATTAGCTTGATACGCTCGCTCTCTTTCCTTATTGTACTTAGCTCTGCTCTAACATCGGAGATGTCTGCTTTCAGCTCACAAACTTCACACTTTAGGTCCTCTACCTCTTCCACCACACGTTCGTCAATCCATGTGAAAAGATGGAATTTGTCTTGAAACATGGAAATGTGAAGCAATGTCACCTTCTCAATTAAAGGATTGTTCTGGAACTATTTACCAATAAGCTCTATCATGAATGTGGGAGCATTAACATACATCCCGAAATAAAGGCTATAGGGGGAAAATCATCTACCTCCTCTGATCCCTTTGGACAGCAGTAGAAGAGCCTACCGGGGTTTTTAGTAGTCCCTGATGTCCTAATCACTGCTTCTTCACCACAACAACATAATTGCGGGATCCCCCTCTGTTTCTCACCTCTTCGGCGCCTAGAACGTGCTCCGCCTGTAAAAAATTGAACATTTTAAATTGATGATTGTGCTTGCTAAGAAGAGCGTAACCACGTACCGGGTGCAGAGGACGAGCTTCCCTTGGTTTGGTTCGACATATCAACGGCTCAATCTCTCCTTTTTTTTAATTTTTTTTTCCAGCGAGCTAGGGTTATGAAGAAGCGGAGTATCGGGGTAGAGTAAAATAAGGGGAGCAGGAAAGACAACGACATCGTTTAGTTCATGGATACATGGGCTCCTCTTCTCGACCAAACAAATATATTTCGTCTGGTGAGCCCAATCAACAAAGTTTATCCTAGGAAATAATGTCTAACGACGACGTTTTGTTACGAGAAGCGGAGTATCAGACTTATATTCTAGAAATTAAACTGGAATTGTATGTAAACCAAGTTCAAGCCCGCCTGGTTTGTCTGTATTTATTATGTATGTTTTCTTGTTAGCATGCTAAATCGCATACTTGTAGGTTTAAAGTATAAGCTAAGTCAGGTTAGTTCGGCTCCGTTGGTATAATAACCATAATTGAAATGTAATTATTTTGAGCCGGTATTGTTAGCATGCTAAAGACGGAACATTTAAAGTCGAAAAGGGACAACTTTCCAAAACATTCATACAAACAAGTTTTCGATTCTAGAAACATCAACATTAAACAACATAACAAACAACAAAATTGAAGGTTGAGCAGACGATCTTCTTGACGCGCCAACGGACACAGAGTCTACGAGTTCACACTCAGATGACTCCAATGTTTTCTTCATAGATCATAACTGCGAGGCGCTCCACCTCAACGTCTAGCACATCAGGTGTGATGCATTGGCAGATTTCGAGACCCCCAACCGCGTGAGCTTGGATTATTAAAATAGAAGTAACGCCCAAGTCAAACGAGGTGGTGTTCTGAGGGATGGAACGAGGTCTGTCGATGGTGAATGTCTTCATGTCTTTGGAACTAATTTGTTTCCCAGCTTATCTCAGTAAGTAAGGAAACATATGTGAAATAGAACGCATTTCTGACGTGATCATCCCGTCCGTCCTGAGAGAAGTGTTGGAGTCTAAAACAGAAACCTGGCCTAGGGATGAGTCAACGCAAACACCAACCCAATGCTTCTTGTCAAAATTGAAAGGGAAGTAAAAACGATTAGCTTCATCAATTGGGAAATCTTGAACTAAATAGTCAGCTAATGCGGCTGGAAATCGAAAAATCTCTTTCTTAGATGCTTTGGAGAACTTGGCAAACGTCTTAGAAAGGAGTGAGACAAACTTTGTGTCCAGAAAAACAGAGTTCTTTGATTGGAGCGAGACTGGATGGGATTGGAAAACTGAACGTGTATGATGAATGAGGACGTCAAGAACCTACAACATTGACAACATCAGTTGAGACCTCACCCGGATTGGAAAAATAAATTAATACATATCTAGAATTCAAACATTACCTTTGGGGGTAAGTGCGTAGACCTGTCAACAATTGCAGAGAGCTCTTTACTAGTGAGAGATAAGCCATCGAGTTTTATTGTGCTGCGAAAAGAAACACGAATATTATAAGAAATAGTTTTCGTCTAATACCGAAAAGTAAAACCCCCAAGACGGTGATGGACTACAGACCCATAGCACTTTGCTCCACACACTACAAGATCATTGCCAAGATTTTGTGTAAGAGAATGAAGCCGATTCTCTCTGCCCTTGTCTCTCCCCACCAGTCCGCCTTCATAGCTGGTAGATCGATCTCGGATAATGTATTTATTACCCATGAGATTCTACATTACTTGCGTACATCATCAGCAAAGAAGCATTGCTCGATGGCTGTCAAAACGGACATGAGTAAGGAGTATGACCGATTGGAGTGGACTTTCTTGAGAGAAGTGATGAACCGTTTCGGCTTTCATCCAACCTGGATACTCTGGATCATGGAATGTTTCAGCTCTGTCTCGTACTCATATCTCGTTAATGGCAGTGCACTGGGACGAGTCAAACAATCACGTGGAATACGGCAAGGTGACCCGTTATCTCCCTACCTCTTCATCTTATGTTCGGAGGTTTTATCAGAGCTTTGTTCAAAGGCACAAGATCAAGGGAGTTTGCAGGGCATTAAGGTAGCTCGTAATTCGCCATCTCTAAATCACCTCCTTTTTGCCGACGACACCATGTTTTTCTGCAAGAGCGATTCAGCATCTTGTCGGGAACTGATGAATATCTTGGAGAAGTATGAAGTAGCTTCAGGGCAAAGCATCAATCTGCTAAAATCAGCTGTGACTTTTTCTGCAAAAACCCCCCATTGAAACAAGACGACGGGTTAAGGCTGAACTTCATATAACCGGTGAAGGGGGTATAGGTAAATACCTAGGTCTCCCGGAGCACTTCACGCGGAAGAAGAGAGATCTTTTCGCTGGCATTGTGGATCGAATACGGCAGAAGTCGCATAGTTGGACTTCCCGATACCTCAACGGAGCAGGAAAGTTGGTCTTGTTAAAGTCCATTCTATCTGCCGTGCCCATTTATGCCATGACTTGCTTCCAACTTCGCAAATCTCTCTGTAAGCAGATCCAAACTGTCCTCACCAGATTTTGGTGGGATGATAAACCCGACCATCGAAAAATGTCTTGGGTATCTTGGAGCACACTTACCTTACCAAAGAGTGCAGGGGGCTTAGGATGCAGAGAGATTGAAAAATTCAACGAAGCTCTACTTGCAAAATTGGCTTGGAGGATACTCAAATACCCAGATTCTCTCCTGTCTCAAGTACTAACAGGGAAGTATTGTCACTCTAGCTCCTTCCTAACGGCTACAAGCCCACGGTCTGCTTCGCATGGTTGGAGGGGAGTGCTGGCAGGAAGAGAGGTTCTCTCTAAAGGCTTAGGATGGATAGTAGGCAATGGAAGGAGGATCAATGTTTGGTCTGACCCCTGGCTCTCAACGAAACATCCTCTGTGCCCTATGGGACCTCCAACGGACTCAAACAAAGATCTCAAAGTCTCTGATCTTCTGGAGACGAGAACAATGGAATGGAATCTATCTGCCGTCAGACTGCACTTGCCTCAGTATGAGGAGGTTATTAAGAAACTGATCCCGAGTGAGTTCCACATGGAGGATGAACTGGTGTGGTTACCTACTAGGAATGGAACTTACTCAACCAAGACCGGTTATGCCCTATGGAGATTAAACCGTGACCAGGAAGAAGTGGACTTCAACTGGAACTTATGTATTTGGCAAATCAAGGCTTCACCAAAACTGAAACATTTCCTTTGGAAGATCAAAAGTAAAGCTTTACCTGTGGGGGCAAACCTAGTAAGAAGAGGCGTTGAAGTAGAAGGGAGATGCAAGAGATGTGGCCTTATGGAAACAGAACGGCATGTGCTCCTGCAATGCCCGTTTGCGAGTCGTGTTTGGGACTTAGTTCCTGCTCTTTATAAACCGGACCCTACCACCGTCATTTCTCCAGAGAACCTATTGCAAGCTTGTCGACGAATGATTAATCTGCCACCATCAGGTCTTAATGAAACAGCCCTATACCCATGGATTCTTTGGTACCTGTGGATTGCTCGAAACAGACTTGTATTTGAGAACCGGGAGGGATCTGAGCAGGAGTTGGTGACTCTAGCGTTGAAAGAAGCAAGGATTTGGCAGACAGCACAAAGAGAGAAAGGGAAGCAGCAGACGCCACAGAAAGGACGTCAGGCACCACCTACTTGCCATAGTGGTATGGAGACTCAGTGTTTTGTAGATGCAGCATGGAATGCTGGCACCAGTGGCGGAGGATTTGGTTGCATCTTTAAAGACACCACCGGCAGGACTCTCCAACAATGTTCATCAAACCGCAGCAATGTCAGCTCTGCCTTGGTTGCAGAAGCACTAGTGGTCAGATTCCAAGTCCCTTATTATGGCCATCAATACTAAAGAGAAGATCGTGGAAGCCCAAGGAGTTCTATTTGATATTAATCAACTATGTACCTTGTTCACTTCTGTTTCTTTTGATTTTATTTCCCGAGATTTCAATGAGGATGCAGATGCTTTAGCTAAGGCTGCACTGCAGAGCCTCTCAAACTCTGTTTAAGTTTCAATTTAAGAAAGGAAGGTTTGTTCAAAAAAAAAAAAGTTTTAGTAGGCTAAACTAACGGATGTAGTCCAATATTTGAATTAGCAAATCTAATAGACTGTGCTTACAATGGGGACTCCAGCTTCGATGAAAGTTCAGCGAATTTCACAGCGTAGTCAATGTTGGGGACCCTTCTAGTGGCATTCACTTGCGCTTCCCATGCACGCACCAGTATACGTTTATCACACTGGTAATCACAAACTAGTGACCGAGGAACAACTCGTGGACGCTTGCTTTTCCTGTAAATCGGCGCTGGAGCATCGTTCTCTTTGGAAGTGGGTGGTGGATCGACTGTCATATGTTCATCACCATAGTCCTCGCTGTCAGGTGCACTAGTTTTGGATAGTTGAGGATCTTACTGCATCAGGCCAAGGGAAAATGTTGGCCTAGGAAATGCAAGACTAGTGTCTCCACTGTCCTTCGATATGGGATCGTTTTCAGCCACGAGTGGGACTCGACTATGACCAACATCGGTAGGTTCTTTTGATTTTGGGTGATTTTCCTGAAGAGGCATATTGAGATTATAATAACGTTGGTATTAGATATGGTTAGCATTTAGCTAACAAATTCGCCATCCAAAACACCTCATTAATCTTCTAAAATTTATAACAAGTGGAGAGGAGGGTTAGCATACATTAAAAAATTGACACAAATTACTTAGACTGTCTTGTAGATGAGGATTGGTCTCCACAGCAGGAGCGTTTGTGTCCGGAAGGACATCAGCCTGCACATGAGTCGAAAACGTTAGCATACATTAATGTTGAAAAGACATGTAGATGAGGATTGTTCTTCACAGCAGGATCGTCTATGTCTGAACGGCCATCGGCCTGCACATGAGTCCAAACGTTAGCAAACAATATGTTGCAGGGCATGCGAAAAGTAAAAAGTACAGTGTACTAATATTTTTATCAAACTACCATACGTCCTAGCAAATCAAATCAAGTAGGTGCATTCTAATTCCCGTCGAGGTGGGCTAACAATGCAAAAAGAAATATATTTGGAGCTAGTTAGTCATATGTTGTTTCAGAAAAGTTCCCTTACATTCGAGCTAGTAAGTCATATTTGTTGTTTCAGATAAGTAAATCCTATGTTCTTTCAGATTACTTACACTGTCTTGTAGATGAGGATTGGTCTCCACAGCAGGAGCGTCTATGTCTGAAAGGACATCGGCCTACACATGAGTCCAAACGTTAGCAAACAGTAATGTTGCAGGGCATGCGAAAATTAAAGAGTACAGTGTACTAATATTTTTATCAAACTAACGTACATCCTAGCAAATCAAATCAAGTAGGTGCAATCTATTTCCCGTCGAGGTGAGCTACCAATTCAAAAAGAAATATATTTGGAGCTAGTAAGTCATTTGTTGTTTCAAAGAAGTTCCCTTACATTCTGTTCGGATTCAAGATTGACGTCCGCATCATCATCATTAGTTTCTTCGACTACCCCTTTTTCGGCCGTTATACCCTATGACATCAAAGAGTTGCATCACCACTTATGGTGACAATTAGGTGGTGTTTAAAGAAAATGCAGGGTGAGGTAATCTTCATTGTTTGGAGTGAGTGCTGATTTGCAAAACGAACAGCCTCATTGATGATGTTATTTGCGTTTGCAGGAGTGGTGCTACCCGACGGGTTTCTCATTCCAAATTGAGTAGAGTGTGGGGTAGGAGGTGGTGGGGGAATATGTGGGGCAGTGCAAAGGGGAGTGACAAACTTCGTAATATCCCTCAAAAAATTCTGGAACATGCCTTGGATGTCGGTGCGCAAAAGCTGATGCGAGGTCGTTACATTGTCACCGAGATTCTTGATTTGTTCCCCCATCTTGCACAGTTCTGCTGAGACACTCTTTCTTACAATGTCTGCAACATAATCAGCGTCGACGGCGTCCGTGACAGGCTCTTTCAGGTTCACTTTGGTGTTCTTCCGTGACCGGTTTTTTCCTGTTTTACCGTCTTCACGCATTCGATTCACGTCAGCTTTGGTAGCCCCACCGGTAAAATGGGAATTAGCAAACGCAAATCCATCTTCCACACACTTGACCAAATTGGCTACAAGCACATCTTCATCGTCATCGGAAGATCCGAGTTCGGGGTTGAGATGAAATTCTTCAACTCCCGCAGTGATAATAGAAACAACGTGAGCCTGCGCAAAAATCCCATCATCAACTTACTGGCAAATTGTGAGCATTGTAACCTATAATGACCTTCGCGACAGTATCAATATCACTGACATGCCCAGGATTGATACTTTTCTTTCCCTTTCCATCTTCATCATCAGATTCATCGCCGTCGGAGGCAGAAGAACCACCATCTTCAACAACTCCAGTAAGTGAAGGAACAGCTTCAATCATTACAAGCTGTAATGATAGCACAAACCCTTTGAGGGCAATGGTGTTCTGTGATAGTGATACTTCATCTCTCTCTTTTATGCTGCTCATAAGCATGTCAAAGGAAGCCCGTCCCCACGGGAACGCAAGGAACTGATCAACATCTTTAATCTTCTCGGCATGCTGGTGAGCAATTCGCGGATTGTGAGACGTTGGCACTATAACGGCTGAGAGCAAAGCAAGCAGGGCGTAGTTAAACCTAATTTCCGGATCCGTAACTGTTTTCTTCCTTAGCATGGTAACAACATAGCTTACTGGAACTTCAGTCATTAACCCAAAAAGCTCACCCTAATATGGCTTCTCAGTTATACTCTTCGTGCTCCTTTTCTTTGAATGAGTAGGATACTTCCGGCGCAGTTGAGGCCAGTCACCATCGCGAATTCTCTGATGGAGAACCTAACTGGTTTACCGGCAAAAAGAAACCAGGCTTCGTGTTTCTTCACGATCTTCAACTGTCTTGATATAAGAAACCTCCCAAATCGGCCATAGAATGACGGTTTATCGGAAATTTCCACCAGTTTCCCAAAAGCGGTCTTCCGGATAGCTTCGATTTCATCTTCAGTTAGAGCGTTTAGAATTTTGGTGATGGCAGATGGTTTATGATATGGAGTAACCCTAATTCCCAGTGGTTCATCACCAACGGCGAACATGCGAGGTGAGAATTGAAGATGTGGGGCTTCATCGGTTTCATCGGCGCCTGACGACATGGAGTTAAATCAAGATCTACACTACTAAAAAGAGGAAGAACTTATAGAAAGTAGAAAGCGATTGAGATGGATGGATTTAGAAGCATGTCTCAATATATATAGATGAAAGATGATGAGAAGGGTTAGAAAGTAGTTATCGAAAGTTAAGAATGTAAGGATAGTGATAGGTTTCAACTTGTCTGACAAAAAGTGGTTTCGTGTTGTTTTGGTTAAACACAAAAGTAATAAAATAATGTAGAGAGAAACAAAACGATAAGAATACGGTAGGGGTAGTTTCGTCCAAGCAAGTCTAACATATTGCCTAGAAGTACGTAAATGTGTATGGAGCTAAATACACTAAAGAGTTAATGTGTAGAGTGCAATTTCTCGTAAATTTATGCAGTCATATAAGGTTCAACGCACCAAACTTATTCTTACGAGCCCAACTTGAATTTCATAAATGTGAACAACCCGATAAAATTATGGTTATTCCGGAAGATAGTAGAAAACTTGTTTTAGTACATGCAGATTTTTGATAGTGTGTTACACTCAGGGTCAGTTTTTGAATTTTAATAACACTCTAGGTACATTTAAGCTACTCAGTAGTTTCTGAGATCGTAAAGTTTAAAGAAATCTATATTACAATGATTGAGTTTTTGCTCTCTCTTTAGGGTGTCCATCTCAGCATTTCATTTATTTTGGTTGTACTCATCTTTTATGCTTTTGTTTTAATATATTATTTATTCGTAAAAACTTACAATAAATATCACTTAGTACAGCGGTTTACACATCTTTAAAAAGGTTAACTACCCGGGTTCGAAAAGAAACCATGGGTGTTTTCCATGTTTTTATGATTAAGTTTAATTAAAAGCAATTATGACTTTTACTATCTTCATCTTTAGACTTTTAGGTTTTCTGCAATATTGACTCCGACGGCTCATAATTTTTCACGAGTTATACATCAATTTCTTCGTTTTTGATCATTTTCATGAAAACATCATGAATCTTTATATATACTACTCGATTATAGGATGAAACGAGTAAAAACTATTTTTTTAAGAATCCTGATTTTCGGACCGAATCAATCTAAATCATCACCGTTGGTGCCCGATTACGTTTTTCCGGCGATTTTACGGCCCTCGGCGGTGAGTTTCGAACATGGCTGTATAATGAATTAATGGTTGTTACATCATCTTAATTAACATGCGGCTTATCACACCCAGTTTCTAGATAAGCCTTAAAAAGTAAGGCTGATGCGTCAGACAGACCCAAAGAAGCCTCTTAATCGTCTATTACTTTTCACTATCTCTACACTAGGGCCTAGGGTTCTCCCACTTCGTCGCTAAACTCTCACCTCCGATGGTAAACCATGACACTCAAAACCGCTATATTTAGTGTCGCGTATCATTGAAACTCTTTAAATTGATAGAATTTCATAGTCCTACTGAAAACTTTATTAATATAACTTTTCTTTGTTGTTTGTTCTACTTTCCGAAATTGTCCACTAAGACATGTAAGCAATGGAGCGATTCACTAATTTCCCATACTTCAAATCCGAATTAGAACACATTGGTAGTTTCAAGGAGGAGGTGAACAAAATCGTTTACACAACCAACAACTACAGGAACAACCAACGAAAAAGAAACACAACTTCTTGGATGGACTACGAGAATTCGCATATACCTGAGAGGAGCTCATGGAGATTCATTTTTTATTTCTGTTAAAAGGTCTCGCATTGACCATATTTATAGGAAAAATGTTGCCATATAATTTAACTCCGTGCAAGCGCGGGGTTCTTTTGCTTTTCCGTTGCTAATTAATAATTTGATTGACCGGTCTTGTAAAAAGCTTCGGAAATGTGAGATTTTCAATTGATTTCACTCTCAATGCAGAGCCTGTGCAAATAGACCAGAGCTTGAAAACATTTTTATCTGCCACTTGCATGTCCAGTGGTTTTGCTTACAATGAAAGAGAGCGCTCGAATGGTAAAACATAGACAGTCTCCTCGCAGCACCACACCACCTATTGAAACCCTACCTTCCTGGGATTATTGATTCTCTGAAATGCTTGGGATGGAGCATCTTCATAGTGAAAGGAAACTTGCCGCAGGATTTTCCAGTGTTGTCTTCTTCCGAAGGTTCCAACGCTCCGCTCTCACTTCTTTAGCCTTTCTCTCTTTATTATCATGGATGGTGTTTGTGTGTTATGTTCACCATCTCCATTTTCTTTTCATGTGCTCTGCTCCTTTGTTCTCCTTTCTCTTTCTCTACATGAGTTAATCATTTGCCAAATACTGAAATAATAAATGTTTAACATTTTTTTTTCTGAAAAACAAAAGAAATACTTCTTATTTTAAAACTTTGCTTCTGTTGTTTTGAATTTAGTACAAAATCGCTAGGATATTAAATCAAGGGTATGACAACACCAAAGGCAAGACCATAAACTGAACTTTTTGTCAGCTTACAATCATGTGAATTTCAGAAAATCTGTTCCGTACCAGTAAGAAAGTTAACAATTTCAGAAAATTATTTCATTCCTGAGAGACAAATGCTCAGCTACGTCTTCTCTTGGTCTTCCTATGGGGCCGAGGCTTGCATCATTATGTTACAATCCGCCTTAGTTCCCTTACGCTTGTTTGTCTTGATCTTGTGATGTAACTTGATCCTTCTTTCCCTTCTCTTTTCTGAACTGGTGCTTATTTGCTTCCTTGGAAGTTATTTATATTAATGAAAATCCTTTAACCAAAAGAAAAAAAAAGTTGACAATCAATATATGCTGTAATAATGTGCTGAGATTACCCTAGATGACATATCTTTAAACACTACTTATTTATATATTAATCATCTTTTTGATTTGTGTGAAAAATTGAAACGCTAGATTTCTTTAGATCAGGGAAGACAAATATTTGATAATGCAAATATTAAAATGAATGCCCTTACAAGATATTGGAAACGAATATTGTTTTTTTTTTTTTACCAAATCACAGCGTACCAGAAAAAGCCAAAAAAGACGAAGAAATGATTAGGTCAAGCACGGATTACAGTAGAAATTCAATAAATTAATACTCAATAAATTAATAATCTCTATAAATTAATAAATTTCGCCGGTCTCAACTTGGACCGATGTAAAATATGATAAAAATCAATAAAATAATAAGCTAATAATATTTTTAAAATTCCCATGTAAATATATAGTCTCATTAAAATCATAAATTAATTATCTATCTATATATATCTTTTATATAAGTACAAACTAAATATTATATTGTTGGTTTTATATTCACAATGAAATATTTCTATTTTTCTTATCTTTTCAATATATTTTTCGAAAACCACATAACAATTCTATGAAACATAAAAATATACATCAAATAAGATAATAAAACAATTTGAAAGTCAAATTTCTAAAATTTAAATAATATGTAAACGGTAAAATCAAATATTTTCCTATTTTATAAATAAAAATATTCAAAAATGTTTAAAAATCTAAAAAATAAAATTTTTGTAAATTGATATCTCTATAAATTGATGAAAATTTAAAGTCCCAACTTTATTAATTTATAGAGGTTCTACTGTAATTTTAATAAAACTGCAGAGAGTTACAAGATAGAGAAATTTGATCACATAGCCATAAGAATAATAAAATTTAGTAAAGGAATATAAAAAGACAGTTTAATTTTCTTATTACATGTTTCCTTATTTTAGTTTAATTACTTATAATTTCTTAAAAAAACATTATTCAAAATTTACAGATTACTAATTAAAAACATAGATTTTTATTTTTTATGATATGTTTTGAATATTTTAAAACACACACACACACTATATATATATATTTATTTATATCATGTTTGACTATGAAAAATTGAGTTTTCAAATCTATACTGTATTATAATTTTGTATAGTATAGTTTAATTTCTTAATCAAATGAGATTTCATATATGTATGTAGAAATTAAATAAAATTTGAAGTTAATTGATTCTCTAAATTTGAAGTTAAATAACTCTTTATGAATATAAAACAAATTCACCTAACAAGATATTGGAAACTGATTTTTTTTTTTTTTTTTAAATCATAGCATACAAGAAAAAAACACACAAGAAAAGAAAGAAGAATGATTAAATCAAGCACAGTTCAATTTTAATAAAACGGAATTATTTAGAGTAAAAACCATGGGATGCAATTTTGGAAACGGATCCCTTATATATTAAATGAAAAGCATTGTAATAAATGTGTTCCCACTAAACTGAACACATGTCACGTGTAGAAGCATTGCAATAAATGCGTTCACACTAAAATGAACACATGTCACATGTAGAGAGCTTCTCAGCCAAACCATAATATAAAACTCACATGCATGGTTCTTCTTTACGTTTTTTTACCGTTTACGAATAGAGCTGGACAAATTATTCATAAATTTTGATTCGATTCGTTATCCGTTTTGATTTAAACCGAAAAAATTTGATATCCATTACTCTACGAAGCAAATCAAATACTAAAATGCAATATCCGTAAAAGCAAATCACAAATATCAATATTTATAAGAACGAATATCCAATTTGATCTGTTATATGTATATATATATATACATATATTTAAAGAATTATATATAAGTTATATATTATAGTTTATATAAATTTTACACTATTTTTTTAAATAATTTTATTTCAAGAATTTTATTTTTCATGTATTATTTTGAAAAAATGTCATTTAATATTAATTAACAGTATCTTTATATATTTATCAACCATCTTTATATAATTTTACATACACATACATGTGCACATTGACGTGATCACCTTATAACTAAGTATTTACCACAACTGAAATATCTAATTTTCTTGGAAGTTAAAATATTATTTTTCTTAATGCTTCTTTCACAAATAATAGTAATTTTTGATTATCACAGGAAAAAAAAACCAAAAACATCAAACATTTTAACCGAACAAACAAAATAAATACTGATTTAAAATGATAGTTATATTTTAGGAGATTAAAAACCAAAAACAACCTAAAACCGAACCGATATCCAGATTAAACAGATTAATGTCTCCTTATTAAAAAATAACGAAACTAATAATCACATTCCGCGTAAGGCGCGGGTTATTACATAGTTATCATTATATCTACGAAAGGTTTAGATGAGGACTGGAGGATTAATGACTGCATAAGCAAACACCTCTTGCTCACGGACTAAAACACACATGTCTTGCCCTGGTAAACTTATCCATGCTTCTACATCTTCCCCATCTTTTGAATCCAAAAGCAGCACAAACACTGCATTGTGGATGACATGTCCAGTTGATCCAATCCAGACCGGACTACCACATCCGAAGTCAACCTCGTAGAAAGGCTTTCTGCACCAGCTAGACATTGGGAATAAGTCTATGTCTGGTGTTAACTCTGACGCTAATTTCCCCAAAAGACTCAACAAGTTCGGACCAAGTGTCGTTGCCGTGATGGTGGTTGCGAGATTCTCTTTTATCATTTCGTTGACCACTTCCTTGGCCTTTCTAAATTCTGCTACGATTTCCGCAATCTCCATCTTGCTCTCTGAGCCTTCCTTGAGAAAGAATGGTGCTTGTAAGTTTCCGAGTGCGTCCTTGGACAAAACAGCAGGGGGAATTCTAGGCCGCAAGTCCAAGGCTTGTATCATCAGCATAGATTTTTGAACAGCGGAGTTGGATCATGAGGAGTTTGTGGCACATCTTCAGATAAGTGACATGATGGCTTCGGCACGTGTAGGGACTGGGACAGTCTCGCTCATGGCTCTGCGATTAAGCTTAGCGATCTTAGAGGATTTGAAGAAAAATATGTTGGTTACACACTTGCTTTTAGGCTCGTAAAGCCCATCAATTGAAGAACTTTGGAAAGAGCAAGGAGGAGGAGGGTAAATGGTAGTTGCAGAAAATGAAGGAATATTCATCATCACCACGTTACTTGATTCCGCTTTCGCTGTAGCAGCCCAGCCACTGAGAAAAGTCAAGATCGAGGACGCATCACAGATTCTGTGACATGTGGAAACGGTGACTGAAAATCCTGATCCGGATCCGAAGAAACTGACCTTAACACTCAGCAATGGCCATGCCCCGGCAGATTCACCTGGTGCAATTGTGGGGAGGAATTCTGGAAGTGAATTGGTATTATCGAGGTTCTTTTAGAGGAAATCCGAGAGAAGAAGATCTGTATGTGCTTCGGTGAAGACGGCTCCTTCGTCGTTGCACATGATTTTGTCGCCTTCCATTCTTCTGGCCAGAGGGTAGAAACGTGAGAGAGTGTCAGACATAGAGGTTTTAAGCCTCCCAGAGGTGATGTCCAGGGACTCTCCGGAGACGGTTTTGTAGAAAAAGTTTGTTGAAACGTAAGCTGCTGGACCAGAGACATCAGCCAAGGAGAGGTGAAGGAGATCTTGAGGTGAGGGTCAAGCTGGTTTGATCACTTCTCTCCCCACAACCTCCAGCTTCATTTCCATTATATTCCTTGGAAATCTTAAAGTCACTCAGAAATACAACTGTTGAATCCGAGTTTGGTTAGGTCGAATGAAATAGAACTAAACTCGATTTGTGGGTTCTTCAAAGATGTTTTATTGAACGTTATGACATAACAAACGTGATTACAAGGGATTTTAAGGAAAAGAGACAAGGTCGGAGCTTTGTTGAAAGCACCGACGAGAATACAAAGAGGCTCGATCGGTTGTAAAACCCTAAACTTACCGTCAGTGTTTTAGTGTCTATTTCGGATCCCTTTCTCTTTCCTTAACCTCTTCCTTTTATAGCCTCAGTTCGTCTCTCTTTCGTTCGCCCTAGAGGCCCATGTCCAATCTCATGCTTGATGGGCTTTCGAGTCGAATAGAGGTATGCCGACCAGATGTTGGCTTGATCAGTCAATCGTTCGCGAGGCTAAGCCGATAGGACGGGCCCTTAAGCCGATCGACCCGTTAGCCGAGAGGGCCTTCGATTGTCTTTCTGGTGTTGTTGGGCTTAGTCCTATTGTTCGATGGGCCTTGCGAGGGATGTCAAATTCCTCTCCAACAGAAAGCCCCCCTCCCCCCCCC
>NC_027752.1:21860200-21867256 GCF_000695525.1 Brassica oleracea var. oleracea
CCCCCCCCCCCCCCCCCCCCTCAGTCCACTTGTGAGGAATCGTGATTCCTCGCAGTGGGGTAGCAAGAGTTGGTTCAGATAACAATGAACTTTGCCCTGGTTCGGTTGATCACCCGATGCGTCTTTGCTTGCTGCTTTGAGTGCGTTCGATTGACACGTTACGAGTTTTTGGCGTTTGTCCAATACAAGCTTACTTCATTGTCTAGGATGGGTGTGGCCCAAGTTACCAGCTTGACTTCCGTCGTGCGACGACTCGTTGTTGGCCGATCGATCGATCGTTGTTGGTATTTCTCAAACTTAGGATGAGAAGGCATGTCAACGATGCATTAGTCGTTGGTCGATCGATAGCTAACGAGGTTATGCGAAGAAGTCTCGCTGACGTGAAATTGGAGATATCGCGCCGCAAGTTAATTTGATTGTTTTAATTTGGTTCTTTCCGTTTTGATCCGCTGTTCGATCGGTCGGTCTGCCTTTATTCACAACGCAACCTTCGAACGGTTGATCAGAGCGTATATCGTGGCTTCGGTCCCTCAAATTTCTTTGTCGACTGGCCGATCGATCGGTCTGATTTGTGTTAGACACTGAAGTGACAGCTCTATTGGCGCGAAGAAAGAGGTCTCGTCGGGGTTAACTATCTTGACCGGCCATCCCTCGAGGACGAAATTCTGGCAGCACTAATACTTTTATGTTAAAGACAAAGTGCTGCCTTTGAAGAGCCGTCGGATGAACATTTTTCGCATCCTGTGGAACTGTCGTATCGGTAGTTAGATGATGTTTAGATGACTGATTTTTTCTATGTCGGTTTTAACTCTTTGTTTTCTGACTTTGCAGTTATTCATCCGAATACTATCAGACCATTGGATACTTTTTGGAAGGATGTTCCGAAGGTCGTTGTACTTAGTCAGCAGCATTGGGAGAGTTTCGACCATCGGAGGATCAATCGTCAGCAAAAGCGAACCGCAAAAGGTTTCTTCTTTTCTCCCTTTTTATGATCAATCGATCGGTCATTAAATTTTTCTTTGGGTTGACTTGTTTTTCTCTTTGCCTCAGATGATTGGCCATCGAACTTTCCTTAGGAAGAGACAAAGGGGAAAAGATTGAAGCTTCCACTCATGGGTAAAACAATGAAGTCATACCCAAACTACAGCGACATTCTCGATACTCAGTTGGGTGGCGAGAGCTTCAGCGCCATGACGACAGCAGAGGTGAAGGACTCTGACGCTCGTTGATCTCCTGATGGGAAGACAGATGCTTCCGCGGGTGAGGCCTTAGGGGAGGGGGCGATTGATCAAGCGACCGATTCTTGTCCGTCCAAAAAGAAAAAGAAGAAAAGCAAAACTTCGAAGAAAGCGAACACCAGTCTTGAAGGGGACAAGGAACGGGAGGTTGAGACCAATCAGGTAGAGGATGATCGCCCGATCGACGAGGTTGAAGAGGATTGCGAATCTTGAGGACTTAGCCGAGGATGGTCAGATCGAACCTTTAGGATCGAAGAGAAAGAGGTTTGCTGAGCACGGCGTTCCCGAGTCCAGTGATAAGAAGCGTGAGGGAGGGGACGATGGTTCTTATCTTCCTATTCAGGAGATGGTTCCACCGGCTCCCCGTTGCGGGCCTTGGGGTGGATCGGGTCCTCCTGTCAGGAAGCTTCTATTGGCTTCATCTGAGTATTTGTCCTTCTGTCATAATAACGATCTGCCATTCGTCAATGATCTCGCCGCCTGTGCTGGGTTGGTACATCAGATTAAGGGTGGTACGCGCCTAATGCCTGAGGTTTCCGAGCTTGCATTTCCGGATAGGTTCGCTGTGCGGACGTGATGGTAAGTTTCTAACAATTGCTGCGTATTTCCTTCTCATTGGAGTGGTCTTTTGTGCGTACGATTAACCGTCTTCCTGTTTTTCGTTTTTTAGGCTACTGCTCGTAAGAACCAGCTAATACTAGATTATGAGGTGGCCTTGCGAAAGATGGCGTAGAACCTTGGTAAGGCCAAAACGGCAATCAAGACCACAGACGCAGAGGTTGAAAAAGCTAAGGAAGAGCCCCTTGGTAAATTTAAGGAGTTGGCTGCCGAGCGAAGCCGTTTTTCCCGGGAGCGCAAGCAAGCTATCGAGAACGCCGACGGCCTTGAGGATGAGCTGGAGACTGCCCAAACTACGATTGCTCGATTGGAAAGGGAAAAAGTTGAGGGGGCCGAGAAGACAAAGAGGGAGATGGATCATTTTCGACAGTCACGCCATCGCGTGCTCATGTCTGAGAGAGGCCGTCTGTTTGTTTCAGCGGCTAGGCGCATTGATAAATTTCGGAAGTACAAGGCCGATCGAGACAAACTGGAAGATAAACGCCTCCTTCACAGCAAAGCCTCTGGGACTCTGCAATCGATGGATAGGTTGGAGAAGTGGGGAATTCCAGTCCCCAAGAAGCTGAAAGATATTTTGTCTGCTAACGAGGTAAAGTTCAAGAAAGAAGTAGAGGAGATCGTCGTCAAAGAGATTACAGAGGGGGATCTCGCCCTTACTCCTCCCCGCCCCGAACCGTCTCGAACTTTCAATATAGGGACTGTGGGTTTGATAGTTTCCGCGTCTCTCCGATCTCCGATCTCCGTTGGAGCCAGCGCCTGGTGTTCAAACCGAAAGGATTCCTGTCGAGGAGCAGACTACTGCGACAGCGACTTCTAAGGCGTCTGAGTCAATCATTCAAGATCGTTCTCCTGAACGGGATTAATCTCCATGTTGTTGTTGTTTCAATATATATCCTCTTTTGTTGGGAACCTTTTGTGATGGTCTTCGGATTCTTCTTTCTTTTCTTGAACTATTTGTTATGTGGTAGACTTTGCACCTTATTCCCTTATGCTTTATTCTCTTGGCTTTTGATAAGTTGTTTGTCGGTTTAGGAGAAACTTTCTTTTTGTCCTCTTCTTTATCGTCGAAGTTATGGCTCTGGTTCGATCGACCGTCAAAAACTTTGAATTATGGAGCGATAGATTGGCCTTCGGTAAGCTTATTGACAAGCTCTATAGCTTTGGCAAGGTTAAGTTTGTTCTTGACGAGGAAGCAAGGTCTGTGATTAATGTGTTGTGGCACTTCATCATTGATCTCGAGTTATGTCGAGATGGGGGGAAGCCTTTGGGGTAGATGCTGACCAATCAACATTGACGTTCAGTTGACATGCGCTTTTCCCATGAACTCTTTTTGTGTTTCGCTAATCCTTGAATGAGACAAAACTTGCAAGTTTGAAGCTCGACCCACATTTCCTACAAAGAGATGAGGGTAGGAAAGATTTGAGCGGCCGTTTCCGGAAGGTTTGTCTTGGAGACGTCGTAAGAGGTTGGCGAGACACAGGCTCCCTTCGGTAAGCGTCTCTTTGGTAAGCATCTCAGTTTTGAGCGTTTTATTGTCGTTGAAGTAATGTCCACGAAAGGAATTATCTTGTCAATTTATACTTAGGCCATACGATGTGCAATCGTTCGAGCATGGTGAGGGTGATGTGCCAGCGTTCGTATGGTGCCTATATGCATATATGTATAGAAAGTCTTTGGTGGAGCTCGAGAACGCCGTGACTGAGAGAGCTTGAGAGGCTGCGCTTCCTTTATGCTTCGATGGGAAGCTCAGGTGCGACGCCCTTTGCTAAAACCATGTCCGGAGTGATGTAGAGGCAAGAGTTGATGAGATTATGCAGAGAGCTCAGGATCGAGAAGTAAATATCATTGGACGAGATCAGGCTCGTGAGTTGTGTTGCCATCTTCTTGAGTGAAAGGACGAGACGATAAGCTGGTGCCGAGGTAATAAACTTGTGACGAGATGTTCCTCGTTGCTGAGATGAAGTGCGACGAGATTCTTCCCAAGATGTCTGGATGAGTCTCCGTACTGACTACATCTCCCAATCATGCTCCATATCAGCGTAGAAAATGTCTCCTTGCAACAATACCTCTACTCAATAATACTCTATTTCGTTCATACTCTGTGCAATGTGCAATCATTCGAGTCGACGAAAATGATATGCAAGCGCTCGTGTGTTGCCTCGAGAGTATGCTCTTCATACGATCGATAGACATATATATATATATATATATATATATATATATATTGGTATAGATGGACCTGGTGACAGGCTGCCTACGTACCCTGAGAGGGGATCAAGCCATCCGTAGTTCGGTTTGACCGAGCAGCACACAGTCATTCGTCCGTCGTGGAGCAAAAGTGACGTGCTTGTTGCTTGCTCGGCGTTTGTGCAAAAGTGACTCGCTTGTCATTCGCTTTAAGCCGAATGAAAGTGGATGGTCAATCATTCGCTCGACATTTTTTTTTTTTGGCGCAGGCGACGGCTGCGGGGTAAGTGTAGTACTTCCTAAGGTTGGAGGCGTTCCACGCCCTCGGTATTGGTTCGCCGGTCGAGGTCTCCAATCGATAGACACCAGGTTTGACAATTTCGACTATTTTGTAAGGACCTTCCCAGTTGGTACCGAGCTTTCCTGCTCTCCACTCTTTTGTGTTTTCAAACACTTTACGTAGGACTAAGTCGTTTAGTTCCATCGGCCTTTCTCAGACCTTCTTGTTGTAGTAGGACTCGGCGAGGTGCTGATAGTTTTGGATTCGGAGGAGTGCCTGGTGTCTTCGTTCTTTAATTGGATCGAAGGCGTCGAGCAACATCTCCCTGTTGAGTTCCGCATTTTGTGGAATCTTCAATCGACGCAGACTCGTGACATTGACTTCTGCTGGGGCCATTGCTTCGACTCCGTAGGCCAGAGAGAAGGGCGTTCTGCCTGTCGCGCTTCGTGGAGTCGTTCGGTGTGACCAAAGTTCTCCGTCCAATTCGTCAGCCCAATAGCCCTTCTTAAGGTCGAGGCGTTTCTTTATCCCGTCGAGGATCGTCTTATTGGTTGCTTCGGCCTGTCCGTTGCATTCCGGGTATCGGGGCGTCGTGGTGTTAAGGCGAATTGCCCATCAAGCGCAGAAACCGCATAAATTATTCGAAATGAACTGAGACCCATTGTCGGTGACGATTTCGTAGGAAAGACTGTGCCAGCAGATGATGTTCTTCCAAACGAAGTTCTGTACTTCCTTATCAGTTACTTGGACTAGTGCTTTGGCTTCCACCCACTTGGTGAATTAGTCTGTCATGATCAAAACATATTTCCTTTGTCTCGAGCTTGTCATTGGCCCGGCGATGTCCATCGCCCAGCGCATGAACGGGTATGGAGCCGTTGTTGTTTGCAAGAGTTCAGTCGGGCAATGTATGTTCGGTGCGTGAGACTGACACTTATCGCAACGTTGAGCATACGTTGAGCAATCGGCCACCATGGTTGGCCAGTAAAAGCCAAGGCTTTTCACTCTGAGAGATAAAGCTCGGCCTCCGGAATGGTTCCCCGCTGCTCCTTCGTGAGTTTCCTCCATAACTAAAGTTGCTTCCTCCGAGCCAAGGCACGTCAGGAGGACTTTGGCAGAGGTCCAACGATGTAGTCGTCCATCGATGAGGACGTAGTTTGAACTCTTGGCTTTTAGTCGACGCGCTTCCCACTTGTCTTCCGGTAAGGAGCCTTTGGAAAAGTATTGGATAAGCGAGACTCGCCAGTCGGTCGACATCTCTGCGGGTCGATCGGTCTAATTACTTGCATCCATTTCATCCGCTGTGTCGATAGCTGCGACATGTTCGCTCTCTTCTTGGGGTAACGTAATGCTTGGCTTGTCGATATGTTGGACCGGGATGGTCCGTTTGACTTGATCGCCTGGATTGCTTCCGAGTGCTGCTAGGGAGTCTGCGCAAATGTTTTCGCCGCGAGGGATTCTCGTGAGTTGGAAAGAATCAAACTCCTTGGCGAGATCCTGCACCACCTTCAGATAGGCATCCATTCGCTCATTCTTCGCATCGTAATCACCGCTGAACTGGTTGACGACCAATTGAGAGTCCCAATACGCATGAATACGTTTCGCTTGGACGGCCTGGGCTAGGCGTAGTCCAGCGATGAGGGCCTCGTATTTAGCTTCGTTATTGGATGCCTTGAAACCAAGTCGGAAATACTGCTGAAGAAGTTCACCGGTTGGGGATTGAAGATGGACGCCGATTCCGGATCCTCTGGCGGAGGATGAGCCGTCGACATGGAGAATCCAATTGTCGCTCGGTAGCTTTAGGTCCTGCTCGAGTTCTGGTGTTAGTTCGATCAGAAAGTCGGCCAGCACTTGCGATTTTGCAGCTGGTCTGTTCTGATACGTGACATCATACTCACTGAGTTCGATGGTCCACTTTGAAAGCCTTCCTGAGTGATTGGCGTTTTGAATGATGGTTCGCAGCGGTAGATTGAACCAGCGGTAGATTGGTAAGGATGAGGATCAAATGAGACTGGAAGTATGGCCAGAGCTTTCTTGCTGAAGTCATGACGGCAAGTGCCATTTTTTCGAGCGTTGAGTAACGTGTTTCTGCTTCGGTCATGCAGTTTCTGATATAAAATGAAGGCCGTTGTTCGCCTCGATCTTCTTTGACAAGGACACTGCTCACAACTGTATCAGAGACCGTGATGTAAAGGTACAATGTATCACCTTTATCGGGTTTAGCTAACACGGGCGGCGTCGTGAGGTAGCGTTTGAGTTGTTCAAAGGCTTCTTCGCAACGCTCATCCCAGATGAACTTCTTGTTGTCGCGCAACAGGTCATAAAAAGGAAGGCACTTATCGGTTGAGCGTGAGATGGATCGATTGAGAGCAGCAATCCGACCAGTCAATCTTTGTACTTCGCGGCTGTTCTTTGGGCTGGGTAGAACCAAGATTGGGGAGATTTGCTTTGGATTCGCCTCTATTCCCCTTTTTGTGACGATGTAGCCCAAAAACTCGCACATATCTCCGAATGTGCATTTTTTCGAGTTGAGTTTCATGCCGTACTCATTCAAGATGAGGAAACAATCCTTGAGATGGGTGAGATGGTCGGCGGACACGCAGGATATTACCAACATGTCGTCTATGTAGACTTCCATTGTAGAAACCCATAAAAAAAAAAAAAAAAAAAAAGAATGGTCGAGTATCTTTCGGGTGGTCGAGTCGCAGACGATCAGATTGTTTTTGAGTCAAGTAT
>NC_027752.1:21867334-21869703 GCF_000695525.1 Brassica oleracea var. oleracea
GAAATTGGGCGAAAAACCCTAATTTCGGTATTATGGAATTTTTCGAAGAAGCCGGAAACTCGGGAAATATTTTCCATCAAGTCAGGATTCATTTGGAGTTTATTAAAAATAATCAGATCATCAGAACGGGCGTCGAAAAATATTGGGATTGATCGCGGGACGAAAAATTAACCGGAAAGGCCAAAATTGGACGAATGGACCGAGAAGCTCGAGGTGGTTCGATCTATGAAATCAGGACGTGGTGGCAACTGCCTGGCATGGTATGTGTCAAGAGAAGCATGAGGTGTTGCAGTAAAAATTATCACAGCATGCGGAGTGACACATAGAAACACGAGGTGGAACGGCCAAGCACGAGGTGTTGCGATGCATGTGACCAGGCCATGCGGCCAGACATGTGGAGGACGTGGTGTCTCCTTGTATGGAGCCAGACCATGCATCCAGACAGGTAGATGGCGTGGTGTCATCCTTCAGGAGACTGAGACATGAAGCCAGCCATGTGGAGCACGAGGTGTCGCCGCGCATGCGTCCGGAGACATGCGAAGCGACACACGGGCTGCCACACGGCTTGTTCCGGATTGGTTGATGTTTCCTATAAATAGCCCACGACCCCTTCTCATTTGAACACATTCAGAGCACTTGAAAGTCAGTTCAAAACGTGAGAAAGAAAGCAAAGAAAGAAAGATCGAGTTTTGATAGTTTTCGGGCGATTTAGGCAGTTTTCGAGAACAGTTATTCTGCCGATTTTGAGTCAGCACCTGGAAAAGGTTCTGTTCAAGTGAAGAGAGATCAGTTCTAGTGGACACCAGTTCAAGAACAGTATGGACGTGGGTCTACTTCAGAAGGTCGGGAAAGGGTTCGGATCGCAGAACTCGGGTTTGGGGTCAAGGCCACGGTCAACCAAAAACTGTGAGTTATAATCGATTGATTGCTGAGTTCATTTCATGCAGGGTCCCATTACTTGGAAGTTGGATCATGGCCGGTGGCCGGGTCTAACTGAGTAATGGTTTGAATAATTGAGGTTATGTTGATTGAGTTGATGGCATGCTTGTTATTGTTTGAGAACCGTAGTAGCATGCTAATGGTTAGATTGATTGGTTAGATGATATCGCTAAGTTGTGGATAGTTAGGTATTCTGGAATTAGTCTTTATGCTAGATTCTGGAATGTTATTTTTACCGGGTTTAGTATTAATCATATTTTGGCCATATAGCATTTGTGTAACCCACAATGCTAGGCATGTTTGAGGTGGAATGTGTTGATTGTGTGGTGATTAATACTAGGAACCTTGTGTTATTTTTACCGGGTATAGTATTAATCGTATATTGGCCGACAGCATTTGTGTAACCCACAATGCTTGGCATATTGGGATGAGTTAGTGTTCCTTCAGACCTCGTACCCGGCGGGTTCAAGGAAACCCCTTATTCGCTGGATCGGGAAGACTCAGATAGACGGGGTCATGGCCTATGGCTGAGTGATTACACGACGGTGTAATGTGGCAGTGACCCGAAGGACTGTGGGCTGTCGCGCGGTGACCCGAAGGACTGTGGGCTGCCGCCGCGGTCGGTTGAAAGTTCATTCTTCTGGCCTTTGTTGTAGGAAGATAGGATATTGCCGATAGTTAAGGAGGAACATAACGTCACCAGGGCCCGAGTTTGTTATATATATTATATCGTGTTTCGGGTTATTGAACCCTGGTTTAAGTCGAGTTTGAGTTTGGTGTTGAGCTAGTAATTAGCATATTGCTAGTTATCTTACTATCTTTTTCCAACTGCGTATTTCTGATATTGCTTATTATTATTCGTTGAATTGGGTTGGTGAACTTCTCGCTTTAGATTGTTTGGGGTGGGATAGCGAGGGGTTGTATTTGTTAGTTGGGGATTGTAACTCGCTGAGTAATGCTGTGCTAGATCACTCACTCCTCACTCGTTGTTTTCCCAGGTGACCAGTTGCGAGCTTGTAGAGGTCGCGGGAGACTAGACTGGCTGGTGTAGATTTGCATCTTGTTGCTTAAGACGCTTTCAGACTATAAGTATGTACTTTCGCTTTCTTGGCATGCCACTATTTGTGTAATATTTTGTGTGTTGAAAACCAGATATTATATAAAATAAATAAAGCGATGTTTTGTGTAAATGCCTTGTTGTTTCTGATATTAGCTTGTCCAAGCTAACACACGGTCAGATTGGGGTATGGGTTGAGAAGCCTTAGGCTTTGGTCTGACGGGACGTGTTAGCGGGTGGACTGGCGTAGTCGCGAATTGCACTTTTCGTGACCTTAGCCGGATCGGCCGTTAACCCGTCATGTAGCACTCCCGATCCTTGGTAGACGGTCGGCCCGTCGGTCATGTTCTTGTTTGATTGTTGGCCGGTGGTT
>NC_027752.1:21869740-21870650 GCF_000695525.1 Brassica oleracea var. oleracea
ATCAGAGCATGGTTTCGTCCATGCGTGACACAAGTACTTTTTAACGATTTTATCGAGTCAAAGGAGTCGCAAAAAGATGATTAGGAAACCAGCCGCTTCCCGTAGTAGGAATATGACTTACCCTTTTGATTGTGTGCAGATGGCTAATCGCAGGACATGTGATGATGGACGAGGTCGGATATGGGGAGAGGGTATGGATTGGACAGGTGGAGGATTGGGTTACATATCTGATAAAGAGGATGGAAATGGCATTAGTGAGATGTTTGGACACGATATGAGCCCTCTGCAGAGAACAAGATCTTTTCCTGTGTATGGTAACAGGACTAGAGTGAGGGAAGACAGTTTGGCGAGTATTGTTCCAAGTCGTAATTGGGACCGGAGACATCAACATGAACAATCCGTTCAATCACACCCAAGGCCAGATCAGAACCGTGCCACTGAAGGACCACAAAATCAAGGAGCGGAAAACACCCAGAAGCTTTTACATGACGTGATGACCGAGGCAATTGGTAACCAAGGCAGGCGTAGTCAACCCCCTGAAGTTTCCAAGCTATTATCTACCATGAAGAACATTGGATCCTACAAGTTCAAAGGAGGATCCGATCCTATTGAAGCCGGCAAGTGGATTACTATGATGGAGAAGAACTTTGAGGCCATGGGGTGTTCGGAGGAGTATCAGAAGAAGATCGCAGTGTACTATTTGGAAGGCGACGCAACAGGATGGTGAGACAGTATAGACAGGCAGCGTGGACACACCATCACATCATGGGAATCGTTCAAGGGAGAGTTTGAGAGGAAGTATTTTCCTCCAGAAGAGAAGCATCGGTTGGAGCGCCAATTCATGAACCTTGTTCAAGGAGATAGGCCAGTGAGGAGTTACGAATCTGAGTTCACAAGGTTGAGGCGACAC
>NC_027752.1:21870723-21871551 GCF_000695525.1 Brassica oleracea var. oleracea
ATCATGTTTTCGATGGGCGTGAAGATGAAGCAACTATGATCCGTAACTTTATGTACGGATTGAAGCCGGAGCTTGGAAGTCGTTTAGCTGGAAGCATCTTTAGCAGCTTATCGGATCTGGTGGAAAAAGCTGTTAATGTTGAGACTGTATTGGAGGATGAAAGGAAGACCATACCGCATTCTGGTGGACATACCAAGTTTAGCCAAGGAGAAAGACCGAATTTCAACAAGGGTCCAAGATCTAACAAAGGCAAAGGGCGAGGATTTGGAGGCCAAGCCAACAATCGTGGTAACACTGGGGTATGTTACACATGTGATCAGCCGGGACATATTTCGAGGTTTTGTCCCAAAAATCAGCGGAATAACCCATGGAGTAACCTTTTTTTCCCAACAGACAACGGAGTAACCAGCAAGGTTATTCATCGCTGAGGATGGAAGATGTCACTTGTTTCTTCTGTGGAAGGAAGGGCCATTATGCATCGTCATGTCCAAACAAGCCAATCCCTGCGACCCCTCTCGCGATCCGAGCTCCTCCTAGCCATCCAGCTATTGAGCCAGCACCAAAGAAGCAAAACCTAGGAGGTAGAGTTTATGCCTTAGGGGTAGAAAACCCAGACAATGCAGGACCGTCAAGCGGTCCCATCACAGGTATTGGGTGCTTAACCTCCTCTGTTTATTGAATGGAATTTAGTTGTTGGAACCTAGTTAGTATGCTGGTTAATGTTAAGTATAGATAGCTTGATCGCTAGGTTGCGCGTTTAGAAATTTTGGATTGATGATTGATGGTTGTGCGAATTTTGATTAGTTTTTGTGATTGAGATATTGTTGA
>NC_027752.1:21871847-21876061 GCF_000695525.1 Brassica oleracea var. oleracea
ACTGTTGTTTGGCAGAGGTAAACGACCAGAGATGGTATACTATGGAATCAGTCCTAGTATGACCGTGTCTTTGGTAGCAGCAATGAGAGTACAATATTTGTTTCAAGATGGCGAAGTATGTTTGTTGACTTTATCGGTTAGTGGAGGAGCCACTAAAGATGAAGTTAAGGTCAAAGACATAGAAGTGGTCCAAGAGTTTGAGGATATCTTTGCACCACTAAAGGAATTACCTCCACCTCGGAGTAATCCCTTTACGATCAATTTGGAGCCTGAAGCAAAACCTATACCTAAGGCACCATATCGGATGGCACCTGCGGAGTTGGCTAAACTAAAGAAGCAATTGGAAGATCTATTGGAAAAGGGATTCATTCGGTCGAGCTCTTCACCTTGGGGAGCTCCTGTGCTATTTGTGAAGAAGAAGGACGGAAGCATGAGGTTGTGTATCGATTATTGTGGTATCAACAACATCACGATAAAAGATAAGTATCATCTTCCGAGGATAGACGAGTTGTTAGACCAACTAAAGGGAGCTATTTGGTTTTCGAAGATTGATTTGGCATCAAGGTATCATCAAATTCCTATTGCCAAGTCAGATATCATGAAGACGGCGTTTCGCACAAGATATGGGCAGTATGAGTTTGTCGTTATGCCCTTTGGTCTCACCAACACACCTGCGGCTTTCATGCGTTTGATGAATAAAGTGTTTCACGACTATCTCGACAAGTCCGTGATCATTTTCATTGATGACATCCTGGTGTACTCGAGAAGTAAGGAGGAGCACAAAGAGCATCTGAGACTGGTTATGGAAAGGTTACGGAATCAGAAGCTATTTGCCAAGTTCAGCAAGTGCTCGTTTTGGAAGAGAGAGATAGGATTTCTGGGTCACATAGTATCAGGAGAGGGCGTTGCTGCTGATCCAGAAAAGGTCCAAGCCATACGGGAATGGCCTCGACCTACCACTGTGACGGAAGTAAGGAGTTTTCTCGGACTTGGGGGCTATTATCGGAAGTTTGTTAAGGACTTTTTCTCCATTGCAAAGCCTTCAACTAAACTTACCGGTAAAGGAGTTCCTTTCTTATGGGTGGAAGAAACCGAGAAGGCTTTCAAGAAGTTGAAGGAAGCTCTCACGACCGCACCTGTGTTCGCTTTGCCCGAGCACGGTAAACCTTACACGGTTTACACGGATGCTTCACGAGTTGGGTTAGGTTGTGTTCTTATGCAAGATGGGCGAGTCATTGCATATACTTCACGACAACTACGGAAGCATGAAGATAACTACAGTACACATGACTTGGAGTTAGCGGCCGTGGTGTCCGCTTTGCGAATTTGGAGATCGTACTTGTATGGAGAAGAAGTGGAGGTATACACGGACCACCAAAGTCTTAAATACCTCTTCACTCAGCCAGATCTCAACCTGCGCCAGCGTAGGTGGAAGAAGTTTGTGGCAGACTAAGATTAACTACCATCCTGGTAAAGCGAATGTTGTTGCGGACGCCTTAAGTCGAAGAAAGTTGGACGCAGATTTAGAGAACGAAGTGGAGCTATTGAACCAAGAGTTGAAACAAGTGAAGTTGGTCGTTTTGGAAGGGCAAGCGAGCGAGCCATTGGGACTTCAAGCGGTGAATCAGGCTAGCTTGATTCAGAGAATTCGAGAAGAACAACATAAGGATGAGAAGCTATTGAAGATTGCTAAGGAACTCAAAGGAAAAGGTGGGCCAAATTGTGCTGGATACTACTTGGCGGAGGATGGAACCTTGCTAATTAATGGGAGGATCACGGTTCCTAAAGGACAAGGGCTGAGAGATGAGATACTAAGGATTGCTCATCATTCTTTACTTAGTATCCATCCTGGAAGTTCGAAGATGTACCGAGATGTGAGAAGATACTATCATTGGCCAGGAATGAAGAGATCAGTAGCGCAATGGGTCGCGCAGTGTGCAACTTGTAAACAAGTTAAGGTCGAACATCAAGTTCCCGGAGGATTATTGCAGAGTCTTCCGATACCTCAATGGAAATGGGACTCTATTTCCATGGATTTCATCACTGGATTACCCACTGCTCCAGGTAGATCGAACAACTCGATATGAGTGATTGTGGATAGGTTAACCAAGGTTACAAACTTGTTGCCTATGCGGGACACTAATAAAGTTGAAGTGTTGGCCGAGTTGTACATCGACCAAATTGTGAAGTTACATGTTGTACCCTCAGACATCGTCTTAGATCGCGATCCACGGTTCACGGCATCATTCTGGGAAGCACTGCAAGAAGCCTTGGGAACTAAACTATTCAGAAGTACGGTGTTCCATCAAGAAACAGATGGCCAATCGGAGAGAACCATTCAGACCATCGAGGACATGCTTCAGATGTGTATTCTCGATTGGGCAGGAACTTGGGAGAAGCATTTACCGTTGGTCGAGTTCTCGTATAACAACAGTCATCATTGGAGCATAGGGATGTCACCTTATGAAGCGTTATACGGATGGCCATGCAAAACGCCTATGTGTTGGACGGAAGTGGGCGAAAGAAGAATGTTTGGGTCACCTATCGTTCAGGAGACCATGATTAAGCTGGAGACGATTCAGGCCAACCTGAAGAAGGCTCAGGACCGCCAGAAGAAGTACGCAGACCAATCAAGAAGAGAGGTAACTTTTGAGATAGGAGATTGGGTCTATTTGAAAGTTACTGCACAGAAAGGGAAGGACAGATTTGGCAAGGTCGGGAAACTTGCGGTCAGGTTCATTGGTCCGTACAAGATCATCGGGAAAGTTGGTGAGGTAGCTTACCGTTTGGATCTGCCAGAGGATATGCGTCTACATCCTGTATTTCATGTTTCCATGCTTCGGAAACATATACGGGATCCAAGTACTGTTGAACCCGAGAGTCTAGAGGAGTTGAGGACAAACCTTACGTATCTGGAAGGACCAATCAGATTGGGAGAACGGCGTATTCGGAAGCTGAAGAATCGTGAGATTGCTCAAGTACAAGTGTTCTGGGGAAGACAAAACATGATTCATGTTACTTGGGAAGAAGAAGCGCGATTTTAAACCGATCACCCGGAGTTCTTCCGAGAGGATGTTGTGATGGAAGAAAGAGGCCCCTCAGAACCTTAGAATTCGAGGATGAATTCTGTTAAGGAGGGGAGAATGTTGAAACCAATAAAAAAAAAAAAAAGATAAAAAAAGAATGGTCGAGTATCTTTCGGGTAGTCGAGTCGCAGACGATCATATTATTTTTGTCTGAACCATGAGTCAAGTATCCCACTAGACAATGGTTAGACAATGTGGTATATTTACTCAAAGAAGGTTTGAAGCATTACACTTTTGGAAGCACAACAGGAAGACCAGAAATTGGGCGAAAAACCCTAATTTCGGTATTATGGAATTTTTCGAAGAAGCCGGAAACTCGGGAAATATTTTCCATCAAGTCAGGATTCATTTGGAGTTTATTAAAAATAATCAGATCATAAGAACGGGCGTCGAAAAATATTGGGATTGATCGCGGGACGAAAAATTCACCGGAAAGGCCAAAATTGGACGAATGGACCGAGAAGCCCGAGGTGGCTCGATCTATGAGATCAGGACGTGGTGGCAACTGCCTGTCATGGTATGTGGAAAGAGAAGCATGAGGTGTTGCAGTAAAAATGATCACAGCATGCGGAGTGACACATAGAAGCACGAGGTGTTGCGATGCATGCGACCAGGCCATGCGGCCAGACATGTGGAGGACGTGGTGTCTCCTTGCATGGAGCCAGGCCATGTATCCAGACAGGTAGATGGTGTGGTGTCATCCCGCATGAGACAGATACATGCAGCCAGCCGTGTGGAGCACGAGGTGTCGCCGCGCATGCGTCCGGCGCCATGCGAAGCGACACACGGGCTGCCACACGGCTTGTTCCTGATTGGTTGCTGTTTCCTATAAATAGCCCACGATCCCCTCTTATTTGAACACATTCAGAACACTTGAAATTCAGTTCAAAACGTGAGAAAGAAAGCAAAGAAAGAAAGATCGAGATTTGATAGTTTTCGGGCGATTTAGGCAGTTTTCGAGAACAGTTATTCTGCCGATTTTGTGTCAGCACCTGGAGAAGGTTATGTTCAAGTGAAGAGAGATAAGTTCTAGTGGATACCAGTTCAAGACCAGTCTGAACGTGGGTCTACTTGAGAAGGTCGAGAAAGGGTTCGGATCGCAGAAGTCGGGTTTGGGGTCAAGGCCAC
>NC_027752.1:21876865-21894251 GCF_000695525.1 Brassica oleracea var. oleracea
TTTCGCTTTCTTGGCATGCCACCGCTTGTATATTATGTTGTGTGTTTTGAACCATACAATATATAAAATAAATAAAGCGAATGTTTTGTGTAAATGCCTTGTTGTTTCTGATATTAGCTTGTCCAAGCTAACACAACGTCAGATTGGGGTACGGGTTGAGAAGCCTTAGGCTTTGGTCTGACGGGACGTGTTAGCGGGCAGACTGGCCTAGTCGCGAATTAAACTTTTCGTGACCTTGGCCGAATCGGCCGTTAACCCGTCATGTAGCGCTCCCGATCCTTGGTAGACGGTCGGCCCGTCGGTCATGTTCTTGTTTGATTTTTGGCCGGTGGTTCGACCTATGCCTAGAACGGTTCGGGGGTGTTACATCCATTGTGTCTCCCAGCCGTTTCGCGAACATCTTGTTGACCAGACGTTGATAGGTCGCACCCGCGTTCTTGAGGCCGAACGACATGACTATGTAGCAGTACGTTCCTCTGCCGGTGATTAATTTTGTTTCTCTCGATCGTCGGGATGCATCATAATCTGATTGTAGCCTGAGAAAGCGTCCATGAAAGTTAGCAGCTCGTTACTGGCCGTGGATTCGACTAGTCGATCGATGTGAGGGAGAGGATAACTTTCTTTGGGACAACCTTTGTTGAGGTCAGTAAAGTCGACGCACACTCTCCATTTGCCGTTCTTCTTCTTGACGACGACTCGGTTCGCTAACAATTCAAGTTACTTTATTTCAGTGATTGATCCAGCGCTGAGCAATCGATCGACCTTTTCATTTACGGCCTTCATTCGTTCGGGACAAAGCTTGCGCCTCTTTTGTCTTTCCGGTTTGAAGGTTGGGTCAACATTAAGTTCATGAGTCGTGATGTTGGGGTCAATTCCTTTCATGTCGTTGGTCGACCATGCGAATGTAGAGATGTTCACCTTCAGAAACGCGATGATCTGATTTTTGATCTCATCTGACAAGTAGGGACTGACTCTAACTTTCTTGGATGGATCGTGCTCGTCGATAGTAACCTCGAGAATTTCTTCCTTCAGGGGATAGATTTTTTGGATTGGTTTTACCGCTGAATTGACGCGAGAGGTTGTCTTTTGACGTTTAACCTCGGCAATGAGGAGGTCACGGGCCGCGGCTTGCTCTCCACGAAGGGTAATGACTCGACTGTCATTGCAAGGGAACTTGACGCACTGATGATAGGTGGACAGTATTGCTTTCATCGCGTGGATCCACAGAGTACCCAGAATTGCGTTATATGGTGCTCGAACGTCGTTGTCAGTGAATTTGATGGTTTTTGTGATACCCTGGGCGTGCACGCGCAAGTGGATTGTTCGGACCGGGGCCTCTAGGGCGAACTAGCTTTAGGGCGAACGAAAGATAGACAAACTGAGGCTATACAAAAGAAGAAGTTAAGGAAAGAGAAAGGGATCCGAAATAGACACTAAAACACTGACGACAAGTTTAGGGTTTTACAACCGATCGAGCCTCTTTGTTTTCTCGTCGGTGCTTTCAACAAAGCTCCGACCTTGTGTCTTTTCCTTAAATTTCCTCATAATCACGTTCGTTATCTCATACCATTCAATAAAACATCTTTGAAGAACCCACAAATCAAGTTTAGTTCCATTTCATTCGACCTAACCAAACTCGGATTCAACAGTTGGCGTCCACCGTGGGGCCTTACAAGGTAACGTTCACGAACTCAGAATGAGTCCCAACGACACCTCGACCGCCGGTGGACAACCTTCGGTCGCCTCTACACCGGTCGCCGTTACAGAAAACGTGACCGAGATGCTGCAAGCAATCATGGCGCGTTTCGCCCAGCAGGACAAAGACAACAAAGCAACGAACGACCGCTTAGCCGCATTCACCGCCGCTCTAGGAACCCTAGACGGCGAGGGTAATGAAACAGAAACAACAAGGCGAAGGCTGTTCGCCACTATAAACCCTAACTCTGGGGTCGGACAACGAACCGACGGAGCAAACACTACGAACGCCGACGCCGCGCTTTGAACATAGCCATGGGTCGCTACCGCTTCTCCGAAGAAGACAGAGATGCAGTATTCTGTCAACTCTTCATCGAAAGCCTCTCCGAACCAGCGCTGAGCTGGTCTTTTCAGCTTGACGACAGTTCGATCAACGACTTTTGGACCTTGTCCGCACAGTTCCTCAAATACTACATCATGTTTACTCGCCAAGACACATCATTTGCTGATCTCTGGAAGCTATCCCAGTCTCCCACCGAAAGTCTCCAGGACTTTATGGTGAAGTTCAAGCAAATACCCTCCAGAGTCGATATCAAAGATCACCTAGCAGCCGAAGCGTTGATAAACTCACTTTGGATCAACTCCAACTTTTGGGAATACCTCCAAACGCACCTGATGATCTCCCTCGAAGACGCTCTACACTGCTCGAGGAACTTCATCAAGATGGAGGACGACAAACGAGCTTACAGGGCCAATCAGCAAGCCCTCAAACAAACGACAACCAGGGAGACAGACGCAAATCAAGAGCCAAGGCAGCACGCACCTTACAACAAGCACGACCAAAAGAAAGGCATCATCTACGCTGTCACCAAAGACGAGCAACAAGGCATGACGGCTGCAGCGCGCGAGCCCGGATGGAACGTTTGGGAATGAGATGCCACAGAAAAATTTCAGCAGACTCGAAGCACTTCTTCAGTTAACCCGAAAAACCCCTACGACCCAAACAAGTTCTCTGAGTACCACAACATGAAAGGACAAGAAACCAAAGAGTGCAAGCAGCTCTTTGGGGCCTGGTTGGCATCCTACAGCAGCGCCCAAGTGACAGTTGAACCACCAAAGCAAAAATCGACCAAAAACAACAAGGGTTGGAGCAAGAGCAAAGACAAGAAGAAAAAGTCTCAAATCAAAAGCACTGAAGAATCTCCCGAAGAAGACAATGCCAATCGCCAAGACGATGATTCAACCTCTTATGAAGAAAAACCAAAGTCTCGGCGAAAGATTTTTACAATCAGAACGGCATCTTCTCCTGCCGCAGCCGTAACAGGACCTCCAAAGGAAGACTTACGGGAATCACCCAACCACAAAGCGACAAAGACGATCGATAGTCTCACGTTCCCTGCAGTCCCGCGGGCTGTGGCCGACGACAAAAAAACCCGGACGCTCAACACTTGAGACGCTCGACACATGTTGGAAGCCAAGCGAAAGAACGCTCACAATGATGGGCCTGATGAGGTCAAAGCGACTGATCTACGCTTTAAACTCAACGCCAAGGTCCCAAATCTTTGCGAAAAACTCAAACGGCACAAGGCCGACCATTCTGTTGCGCCATCAGAACAGACTATCCCGTATCAACGACATACTCCAGATTTACGCGCAAGGCTCAACCGCACCAAAGCCGAGCGATGGACCCGGTCTGACAAGGAACGTCTGGAGCGACCTCTTCACTTGAATGTTATCATGGGAGGATCCCCTCCTTGCGATGATTCCGTCCAGTCCGTTAAAGAAACCACAAATTACCAGAATACCCTTGGACGACCTAAACCCTATTTATGTGTTTTCTAAGCCATTGTTGATGGCTAAGCTTTATTTTATTCATAGTTCTAGGTTAGGAGAGAAATGAGGAACTCCTTCAGAGTCCTCCTGGAACTCCTTTGGTTTTTATATTTTATTCTATTGCAATTTCATCTATTCATCTATGATTTCTGTGACAAACTTCATGTCTGAATAGATCCACCTGTTAGGTTTAGGGTTTAAATACGTTACCACGGATAAGCCCCAACTATAGATTGTTAAGTTGTGATATTCATCATTAGGATTGTCAGAAGTTGTGATATTGATCTTTGTCATTAATGCTTGTTTCTAGATTAGCTACCTATAACTTTCCCTAGGAGTTGTAGACAAAAGCGGTAGCTTGCATCTCACCCTGAATCCATCCTAACTAAGCTAAGATTGCTAGAGTAGGCGATGGCTGATGTAGGAAGCTTAGTTAGCATATTCAATCCGCGCATTAACGCTTGACCAAGAGCGTCGATCAATATTCCAATCGAATAATCGGTTGACATTTCAACAAGTATATTGATCGATATTCCTAAAGAGAGGTATGCTGAGCCAATGTTGGCTTGATTAGTCAATTGTTTGCGAAGCTAAGCCGATCGGACGGGTCCTTAACCCGATCGACCCATTAGCCGAGCGGGTCTTCGATTGTTTTTCTGGTGTTGCTGGGCTTAGTACTATAGTTCGATATGCTTTGCGAGGATGTCAAATTCCTCTCCAACAAACAACCAAAGAAGAGGAGTGACGAGAAGATTTGAAGAAACCATGATTTATATATATATCTCTCTTTCTACTAGTATACATTGACCTCGAACTTGGTTATTAACATGTGTAAATTAATTCTCTCCAGATCAGATCTTTCTACAGTATACATTGACCGCGAATTCATTTTTCCAGTTCTTTTTATTAGTTGAAAATCTTCACATTATAATTAATAAGTCCGCACTTTGCTCGAAACGTTTTTTTTTTTTTCGTTTACATTCGTTTTAGCTCAAAATGTTTTGTTTTATATTCTGTGTAAATCATTATTTTTGTAGTTGGTCTTCTTAATTGTTAACTAGTATTAGTTAATGTCATTTTCCTCATCTTTATTTACACGGTAGAACAAATTTCACACACTTTCCTTGCCAGCCGATGTTGTGTCTCAACTAACTCCTTCCTTTCTCGTTAATTCTCAATCATAAGTCATCTCCCTATTTAATTTTTTTTTGTGCACCAATTGATATTATAACTAGAAAAGCCTCAGGTCCAAGTTCCCCTCATTAATGGGTCAGATACAACCAATGTAGCTATGGCATTTTTTGCCAAAGTATCGGCTTCAGAATTGAAATTACGAGACAGATGAGAAAACGAGATATCGACGAAGGCAGAGGCTATTTGCTGGATATCGGTGATGATTTCGTAAATTTCCTTGATCTGCATGTCGTTGTTAATAGCCCTGATGAGCGTTGAGTTGTCAGAGAATATATGAATCTGTCTAAGATTCATGTCCGCTGCGGAGACGAGACCAGATCGGAGAGCTAAAGCTTCGGCGATCAATGGTGATGTGACGAAATCTTGAGTCATGGATCCCTGGTTTTTCTTTGCGTCCGTAATTTCTATGAAGACCCAAGCCAATCCTGCCTTATTGGAGCTCTTATTCCATGCTGCATCTGTTTTACAAGTGACAAAAGGAGTGGGGGTCTGTAGAGACATTCGGTGTCCTGAAGCAATGGGTATGTTAATAGTTGCATTTTAAGCGGGCTTTTTGTCCTAGCCACTGATCTCATAAAGACAAACGGCTGAGATTTAATATGCCATATCTGGATTAGACATGTATCTGTCATTCAACTACAACCATCCGATCAACACATGTCTTCCTCTTCTTTTTCTTTGACGGCCCAGATCAAGTTCAACCATTAACTTTCTTTCTCTCCCCCACGTCTCTGAGTTTTTTTCCTTTTTGATATGTGTTCATTAGGAAATAAAAATCTTGTAAAGTGAAGAAACTCGAGATTTACCCCTGATTATTTGATTCTAAATCGAGGTTTGCAAACTAATCTATGATTAATCAACTGTTTTACTGAACTTTCAAGAAACTTCCCTTGATTAACAACTTTGTTTCGATTGCAAGATATCTTCAGGGCGGACCATTGTATTGTTATCGCCGGTGAATGGAAGACCGCAGACGACGGCAGTTGGACGTTCTCTATCGACAAACATCACATGTCCAGGAACGTCTCCCGTGTTATGCATTTGTAGAGGTCCTCCGTGTTATGCGTCTGTAGAGGAAAACCATCTCCTTCTTTGTGCATAGCTGGTGCCAACCCCTCTAACCGGCTGCTAGTGTCCTTCCCAAAATCAGCCTCATTCATATTGTCCATAAGATCCTCTCCTCACTGCTATTATTAGAATCCTCAGCCTCACATCCTTCAAACTTCTTAAACTCCCTGTCTACATAACTCCCTCTCTTCCTGCCCATACCACTTAACTTCCGGCTAGAAAATTGTGGGAACCGAAATTCGCACTGTCGATTTACGTTTAAATTAGGAAACTAGGAAAACCCTAATTTTCCAAAGGTCCCGGATCTCTGCGAGAACCAACGGCAAGTGACCAAATATATTCGGAAATCATGAAAAGATAACAAACGAGTTTAGAGAAAACAGTAGATCTTATTTCGAGTCCGCATGAGAGCGTTGCAATCATTACAAGAGATCATAAAAGCTTTGGCTGCAAAGGCTGTCAGCGAGTTACCTAGTTCTAGCGGCCTAAAAGCTCAAACCTAGTTGACTCGCAGCTCGATAACTAAAGAAGAAGAAAATACAGAAAAGGTTTTTGATTGATTTCGGACTGAACTTTATGAAATTCTGCCTACGTACCCCTTTCGAAGATCAAGCCGAACGAAGTTCAAGAGTGAACCAAGAGATCGAACTTCTTGTGCACGTTCATCTGGTAATCGGGTGCCAGTCATGGAAACAGAGCATGTCGAGAATAATGCCTCAGAGTTTCTAAGTGCCGAGAGTTCTGAGTCTCCAAAGTTATATCCCGTGCCTCACGCCTAGAAATACTTATATACTCGCTCCTAGGTCGGTTTAAGCTTTTTCCTCTTCTGCCCTTACGCCGTCATAACTTAAAAATGGAGATATTATGTTTTTCCCGATCTTTCTAATTATCTTCAAATACTTCGTATTTATCAGCGGAAACTTGACGTTTATCTTTCCTTGCGAACCAAGCATAAACCATCCTACGGTTTATGGGCTTTTGGTTAAGAAATCGTAAGTGGGTTTCGAGTCACGTCTTAGGTCTCTTTGGGCCGTTGTTTGACTCGATACGTTTATTACGGCTTCTTTCGATAAAAACGAACTTTCTGCAGTTTTTATCGTAGAGTTTGATTGATGACTTCAAATGACGAGAAACATGAAATGGGTTGGATACGGTCTTTGAGAGATAGCATTAAAGAGTAGACGAGAATGCATGGATTCGTGTCGTATCGATTTTTAAGAAAGCACGGTCGCTACGTAGCGCCCGAGTCGTGACCGAGCCATGTACGTGCTCGGTCGCTACGTAGCGACAGAGCTTCGGGGAGAGCTCGGTCGCTACGTAGCGACCGAGCTTCAGGGAGATCTCGGTCGCTACGTAGCGACCGAGCTTTGGTGAGAGCTCGGTCGCTACATAGCGATCGAGCTTCGGTGAGAGCTCGGTCGCTAGGTGAGAGCTCGGTCGCTACGTAGCGACCAGCTTTTGCGCTGGTTGCTACGCGGCAACCTTGTTCGAGTCTTTCTCCGCAAGATTCTTCTGAATGTGTTTTCTCCGCAAGATTCTTCGTAAAAATAAATCTTTTTCTAAGATTTATTTTTCGTAAAAACAGTCATGCCGATTTTTACAGACTTTCAGACATTGATTCCGTCGTGACCGATTTTGACCCCAACAAATATTTTCCGGCGTGTTGTTGAACTTGTGGGCCTCTGTGTTGGACGCCTTTCCTAGTAGGCTTGAGTTTCTACATCAATCTACCCTATCTCGCAACGACCTACTTGAAACTTCCAAGCGCCTCAGTCAGTTTTTCAACTTTGGCCTCCAATTCTTCAGTCTTCCCCCCTCCCCCCCCCATTTCACTTTTCGGCTGAAGAATCTGCTTAGCCTCCTTTGCTTAAGCGCATGCCCTTCCTGTTCCTTGCTAGACCCATGTGTTGCCTTCCTTTTCTTGCCCTTCACAGCTTCCTGGTGATCGTACTTGAGCTCAGCTGAATCACCACCTCTTAACTCCTATTTGCTGAATTTATGCCCCCCCCCCTTCAATAACCCAACCATGTAGGCCACTTTCCTATCGAAGATCTCACTGTCGAACTCTCCCTAGCCATCCTCCTTATCCTCCCCAGGCTCGATTAGCTGCATCAAAACATACACATAATACACAAACACATCAGCACTTGTACATCAAAGCCTTTGTACACCAGTACAACTGCTCTCGGTGGTCCGCATGTACACGCTACCGACGTGTACACACGTTCACCGCAACTAGAGCCGTACGTATGGACAAAACACTAAAAGAAGTTACCCCAATACTGGCCTTTGGATCATGCTCAACATCTAACACAGCCGACACCACCAACCCCGTGTGTTGTGGTAGCTTTTCGCCATCATAAGCCAGCAATGTCTGCTCGTTGGTCCCTCCTAAACGCTTAAGCAAAGCTGGTATAGCTTCAAAAGCCCACAACTGCAATGCCAAAGGGAATCCAGCAAGGACTTTTATATCTTGCCGTAGCTTCTTGCAAAACACCCCGTTTGGATCCTCGCATTTCCCCATCACCTTCGTTAATGGTATCATAGTGCTTATTGTCCACCAGAATTACTAACGCTCCCACTGGAATGACAATAATTTATTTAGATTCTCAAGCCGCTTAACGTGCTTCACCGATGGCTTTGGAATCTGATTTGTCGCCAACAACACACCATCCACAATGATGATAAGACTCATCTTCAACTTTCTAGACGGTGGAATTTCTTTATCACCTGCAACCATCGCCGCCACATCTGCAATGGTGATATCACGCTTCCAACACCAAGCAACCGGTCCCAAAACATAAAATCTCCTTTCTTCGGTCGCTCCTGGTCATCAACCACATACCCCTCATCGAACTCTCCACAAGGGAGTCCCGTAACGTGCCCAAATTCTGCCAGCAAGAACCTCATCGGGTAACCCCTAAAAATAGGTCACAACTCAAACCTCTTCTTCGTTACCAACTATCTAGTAAGAAACCCATGAACTAACTTCGCCGAAACTGCACACCTCCTCACTCGCAGCCTATTCCAAAACAAGACCCCAACAGCTTGTCCATCTCCTTTGTTCCTTCAAGAACATCCCACACCAAAATTGTGCCGTTTGATCAGATATCGGTCTGTCGCAAACAACCGACTAGGTAGCCTCTCATTCACTGTCAAGGCCGCTGACTGCTCAAACTCTGCAAGACAACAAAACCAGCTTTGTGTTAACACATTTTTAAATGACAAAAAAATGCCCCAAAATCTCGACATCAAACCCTAAATAGAATTTCTTAATCCCAATAACAGAACCCTAAACCCCGGCATTGGCAACCTTGAACATCTCCGATTCGATATCCAACTATGAAACCAAACATTGCTCCAAAACCCCGACATCAAACCCTAAATCGAATTACTCAGAGTTGTTATTACCAAACCAAATCTCTAAACCAAACGCAAAAGAAGCAAACAATTAATTTACATCTTGCCTCGCCCTTCGTAATTCTATTCCTTCGCGACGACATCGTCTTCTCCGTAAGTCTATGCAGTTACAGCGTGCTCCGTCGTTAATCTCGTCCGTCGCCTTCTCACAAACATGGTTCCTCGATTTATTTTTACTGAATCGGTAAAAAAAACCGTAAACATAAAACCTTATTTTTGGGGCCCACTAAAAAACCCAAAAACCTATAGCACTTTCGTTTTGCGTCCACAATCACTAACCCTACATTTTTCAAAATTGAAATCTCCTTGATATGCCATGGATTTTACCCACTTTAGCCATGGTTTATAAGTGTTAAATAACTAATTACTACCATATAGAGTCTATTTAGAGTATTTACAGTTCAGGGACGATTTGGAGGAAAGTGGTGATTTTGGTGTCTTTTGGAGCCTTTTGAGTGCAGAGCTGCACAGATGCGTCAGATATCAAGCTATGGATGGAGACTTTCCCACCGTTATATTAAGCCCATCTTTTTACACAAGATAAAGCTTTGGGTTATCTTTACAATGCCAATGTTTCGAGGTCAATCAGCATCCTATAGTACACGTTATGCCCGTTTTACTGAAGAGTGGTCAGTCTGCCTCGCGAGAGGAAGCGGTCGAGGAGATGAAGGACTGTCGATCGACGGTGCACCCTTGCCGTCGGTCGACGGTGATGCAATAATATGGGCTGAGCATATTTTATGACCGACTGAAGCCCAGAAGCAAACACAAATTACCAGAATACCCTTGGACGACCTAAACTATATTTATGTGTTTTCTAAGCCATTGTTGACGGCTAAGCTTTATTTCATTCATAGTTCTAGGTTAGGAGAGAAATGAGGAACTCCTTCAGTGTCCTCCTGGAACTCCTTTGGTTTTTATATTTTATTATATTGCAATTTCATCTATTCATCTATGATTTCTGTGACAAACTTCATGTCTGAATAGATCCACCTGCTAGGTTTAGGGTTCAAATATGTTATGAGGGATTAGCCCCAACTATAGATTCCGAAGTTGTGATATTGATCTTTAGGATTGTCATTAATGCATGTTTCTAGATTAGCTACATATAACTTGCCCTAGGAGTTGTAGACAAAAGCGGTAGCTTGCATCTCACCCTGAATCCATCCTAACTAAGCTAAGATTGCTAGAGTAGGCGATGGCTGATGTAGGAAGCTTAATGAGCATATTCAATCCGCGCATTAACGCTTGACCAAGAGCGTCGATCGATATTCCAATCGAATAATCGGTTGACGTTTCAACAAGTATATTGATCGATATTCCTATAGAATAATCGATCGACATTGGTCAATAGACAAACCTAGAAAGCGAAAGCCTATCGGTTTGTTTATAAGTGTTGAGCTCTATAATATCATGCATACAACTTGTTAGGCATTTGTAGAATTATAATTCTGATTACTTGAATAGAAATCCTAGATCTAGCAACCTTCCTTCCATCAAACTGCAATCAATCAATCGAGCAATTACTTTGCTCACAAACCTCCTATTTACATTTAAACATAAAATTAGCCTAGCTTAATCGTATAACTATTAGACCTTTTGTGTGCCTTAGCTCTCTGTGGATTTGATCCCGAAGTACTACAAGTCGACCTCTTATTTGAGAGAGTAAATCACTCGTCAGAGTAATTTGACTGATATCACCCCTAACCAGCCAAACCAGAGAGAGAAGCCTAATTACCTAAATACCCACACCTGGTTTCGCTTTTTAAAAAGCAAATGAGTCTTCAACCAGTGGAAAGTACCTCAGTAGCACATTATTCTCTTCCATGTAATAAAAAGACACAATGTGTCTATATATGTTAATAACTAGTTCTCTTACTTTTTGCCAACTAAACCATTTCTTTCTTTTTGTCACATATGTTGAAAGTAAATTCAAAAATTATTTATCATCCTTTATTAGTTTATTATATTTAAACACAGCCACACAAATAATAAATTATTTAATTGATTTAGTCTCAGCCACACATACTTTATTAACTTCCACTGCAACTCTCTCTCTCTTTCTCTCTCTCTCTCTAATCGTGAGACTGAGAATTAGTTGAAGATATAATAACAGAAAAAATGAGAGGAAAAAATGCAAATCAGAGAGTTCGGGACAAAATCAAATTTCATTTTAAAATTAAAAGACTAAACACGTGCAAATACGTGAGAGTTGACCATTGTTGCTTGAACTTTCTCTCTGCGATTGCGATTAAAGCTTGACGGGGACGACGAGTGAAGCGGCTCAGACAGGTTCTGTCACGGCTTGATACTACAGACAAAGAAGCTCGCCGTAGTTAGGGTTACAAACGTGGATTGAGATTCTGAATCAATCATAGTCGCCGGAATAAAACCGTCACGATTCTCGCCGGGTTAATGAAGAAGAGTGAGCAGAAAATGTAACTTTCCATTAGCATAATCATGGAAGGAGATCCAGTGTCCATTCATCCCATTCTTGCTGAAACGAAAATAATAAAACTTGGATCTAACTCATTCCGACTGAGTTACCATAATCATGGAGAGGAGATCTGGTGTCCATTCATCCCATTCTTGCTGAAACGAAAATAATAAAACATGGATCTAACTCATTCCGACTGAGTTACCATCGAGTTGCGCCAATAAAACTTTGATCTAACTCATTACGGCAATTACGTTGACAGTCACAACGGTGAAAACAGAGGATTAGCTAGAAATTGTAAGAAATATTTATATGAATGTATATGAATAATATATTAATATTTCTTTCCCATAATGTGGTCTTATGTTAATATATTTCTTATTGAAATTGTTAAACCATAATGCACTTGGTAACCAATAAAATGGTAACTAAAGGAGTTTAACTTCCTAATGACTTAACTAATGGACAAGTGATTCATGTTCTTGAAGGCTTCTCAAATTGTGACTGATGAAACATGTGTCAATGTAAAAAGACATCTGAATTAAGTTCAATGCATCAAAAGAGAAATGTTCTAAAAGTCGATAACACTTGTCATTACTCAACCTTGATGGATGGTTGAGATTAGAGGATGAAACTTGCCAACAAAGTAAGAAAGACTTGGTGAGAAAGTAATCAAAACTTGATGAGGAAGCTAGGTCCCTCTCCCCACCTATAAATAGTTGGCTTTGGACCATCACAAAGTAACATGAAAGAAAATCCTAAAGAAACACATAAGGAAAGGTTGTAGGCAAGGGGAGAGAAGATCTAGTTCCAACTTAGAGATCAAAAACTCATCTTCCAGAACCAAAACCGTTCAAGAAGATTTCCGCAACGATCAATCGACGTATTCTGATAATCCTCTTTAAATTTCTATTATGTGATTAGTCTAGATGTTAAAGATCTTAGGGTTCATGTAAAATCAAGTTTACATGTGGTATCAGAGCCAATGGTTATAAACATCTAGCTAATCCAGAAAGTATAATATATTTATGATTTATAGAATTAAGGTAGATCTATACTTAAGTAATGAAAATTAGATCTAAATAATGTTTAAGTTTGTCAGTATAAAACTAATGAGAGTTTTCGGGAATCTTGAATCATATATGTATGTATTCTATTTCGATCTCTGAAATGAAAATTAATCAATGCATCAATTTTCTATACATAAATCAAATAGAAATTAAATTAATTAATTTATGCAAAATATTTATAAAACAGTATTTTCATATAAATAGCAAAATTATGATAAAGATATCACCAGAGTGACTTTATTCTAAGATGATTTGCACAATGAAAATTATTGTTCAAATAAGTATTTGATATTTTAAGTAATAAGGTAGACTATGAACACAAAATACGATCAAATGACTTATAGAGTATTTGTATTGTGTAGACTAAGTATATCCACATATAACCTAGTCCGAGTAATTCGATACATCACTCTTAAATGTTTTTCGAATACTATGATTATTGATGAAAATATGGTCGCTACCCGCCGGAGCACCATAATTTCTTGGCATTGTATTCAGTAAATATATGTGTCGATTATGTTTAAAAGCCTAATTTAAACTTGTGTATCTCAAAACTATAATTTTTTTTGAAAGATTGTCATATAAAGTCTCGTCTATTCCAGTCCTAACCGGTACCGACTTCTTAGAATGAAAACAGAAAGTTGAGTTCATATTAAGAGTATTATACTTGAATTTGATACTCCGCAATAATGAGTTTAATTCAGTAATAGTGGATACTTTGAACGAAAATAATTTCCATAAAGTTTGGGTGAAATTGAATAGACTGAGAATTACGATCTTAAGATGACAATAATTAGAAATATTAAAATTTTCCATATGATCGCTGAAAAAGCTATAAATATATAGAAGAACGGTTTAGGATTGCAAGTAAATCCCTAGTTAGGAAACTTATGGCAAATCTTACAATCATAAAAGAATAATGACATAAGGTCTATGCATGAATATTGCATTGAAATGACCAATCTTTCGGCAAAATTAAAGAATTTAGGAATGAGTGTGGAAGATTCATTTCTTGTCCATTGTATCCTAAATTCGCCGACTTCTCAGTATGAACCATTCCAAATTAATTGCAACATCACTTATGTAAGATGGATGTTGAATGATTTGGCTAATAAATGGTTCAATAGGAGGCTAGGCTTAGCAGTAAAGGTATTAATGTTGTCTATTATGTTCAAGGAGCTAGACCTAAGTAAGTCATAAAAGACCACCACCCATACTGGATATCAAGTAAATGAAAATAAAAAGGCAAAGAAAGATGACCTTCTGAAAGTGTCTGAACTCTTTCAGAAAGATTGCGATAAAAGAAGAAAATGGTTCGAAAAAGGTATCGTTTTAAGTTCCATAAAGATTTCCGAATCTATTCTTGTAGTATTTCTTCTAAAACTTGGTGGATAGATAATGGTGCTAATGTACATGTAACTAATTCCGTGCACGATTTATTTATGATCAAAACCGTAATTTCAAGTGTAAACTAAGTACTTATGAGAATTAGAGCGAAGTGATAGTTGAAGCTATTGGCACTCCTCATTATGAATAGTGGATTTTGTTTGGATTCATTCCAAACATTATATGTTCCATCTATTTTCCATAAGTTTTAGTTTCATTAAGAAAACTTGATGACTGGGTTTTAAATTGACTTAAAGAGATGGTTGTTTTAATTTGTTCTTGAACGCTAATTGATTCGGTTCAAGAATATTAGTTTATGGCCTATATCAGATAACATTGGCTGATCAACATTTTAAAAACACATCTAGTTATGCATGTTAAAGGAAAATTAAAGCATAAAACATGTACTAATGATAAGTATCTCTTGTGGCATAAAATGTGTATATATTGCTTTAGGGATAAACAAATAAAAAATAAACACACTAAGGAATGAGTCACAAGAAATGCAAAGCTTCTTGAAATTATACATACAAATATTTGTAGACCCTTTGACGTTTTATCTTTTCGAGATGAAAAGTATTCAATTACCTTTATTGATGATTATTCACATTATTGTTATGTATATCTATTGATGAAAGTCTCAATTTTGGATACATTACAAGTATTCAAAATTAAAGTAGAAAAGCATTAAGATATAAAATTGAAAATCATAAGGTCATTTAAAGGTGGTGAATTTATGGCAATTATGAAGAAAAGAGACAATATCTCAGACGTTTTGCTAAATTTCTCAAAAAAATAAGAATTATACCAGTACACAGCCTAGTTCTCCACGGCATAATGGTGTATCTGAAAGGCATAACCGTACTATTATGTAAATGGTTTGATTTATGCAAATTCACTTATATCATTGTGGATAGATGCATTATGTACTGCATCAAGGCTGTAAACCTAGTATGGCACATCTTAAAGTATGACGATGTCCAATTAAGAAAGAATAAATAATCCACATGAAAAGAAATTAGATTTCAGAACGATCAATGGTTTCTTTATAAGTTACACTGAGAAATCTAAAGGATATAAGTTATATTGACCAAACCATAGTACATGATAATAAAAACCAATAATGTCAGATTTTATAGAATGACAACATTAGTGGGAGTAATAAAGTTTAAGAAATGGTCATTCAAGAAATTAGGGTAAACAACAAGTTGCCCTAAATTGTGATTGTTGGAAATTCTCATATTGTTGTAACGTTAAACAATGAGTAAAACACAATAAATGACCATATACTCTCCATAATGAAAATGTTGTCAATAATGATCAAGTACATGAAGTTAAAGAAGAACAAGCATAAGAAGATCTACTTGTATGAGTAGATTTGCTATTTCCAATAGGTACTTTATCAAGTACAATCTGAAGAATTGAATATTAAATATTTGGTTTCTTATTCAGAGCCATTAAAGATGTTAATTCTGATAAATGAATCGATGCCATGAACTAAACTCGATGGTTGAAAATAAAGCATGGGACGTCGTTCAATTATGTTTAAGAACATAGACTATTTGAGTGTAAGTGAATCTGTAAATACCAAACCCAAATATAATGAAAATATTGAACAAAATAAAGCCTGACTTGTAGCCAAAGGTTTCAATTGAAAAGAAGGCAGCGATTAGACTGAGTCTTTTTCTCATGAATATATAAAATACTCCATAAGAATTATCATGGCCTTGGTAGCTCAGTATGTCATTGAGTTCCATAATTGATGAAATAATTGTCTTTCTTAATAGTGACTTACAAAAAGTCTGTATGTCCCAACCTAAAAGCTTCATAAACCAAAGCGCAGAGGAAGAAGACATGGTCTACAAACTAAAGAAACCATTTTATGAACTTAAACAAACCTTGAGAAATGGTATTTAAAATTTGATGAAACCATTACGAAATTCGGTTTCAAAGAGAATATTGGGACTCCATGTATATACTTCAAGATCAGTGGGAGTAAGTTCATATATTTGGTTATTATGTTGATGATATCTTATTGGCCAGAAGTGATCTTGGTCTATTAAATGAGACCAAGAATTATCTCTCTTAAACTTTGCAATGAAAGATATGGGCGAGGCAACTTTTGTGATTGGGATTGAAATTTTCCGTGACATATCAGTTGGAAGTTTAAGGTTGTCTCACAATGCATATATTGACAAAGTTTTTGAGAGATATTGCATGATAATGTGTTCTTCTACTATTATTCCTATGCAGACTTTTTGTAAGTGCATGAAAAGAATCATGTTGCAAAATAATATGTGCCTGCCATGACTCTCATTGTTTGCTAGATTAGCTAAAACAATTACGATGACCAAATAAAAGCAAGAGTTTATAAAATAACGCTAGCCTTATGATTCTCAATAAGAGATATTTATATGCCAACGACCAAGTGGGAGAATGTAAGAAATATTTATATGAATGTATATGAATAATATACCAATATTTCTTTCCCATAATGTGGTCTTATGTTAATATATTTCTTATTGAAATTGTTAAACCATAATGCACTTGGTAACCAATAAAATGGTAACTAAAGTAGTTTAACTTCCTAATGACTTAACTAATGGACAAGTGATTCATATTCTAGAAGGCTTCTCACATTGTGACTCATAAAAACATGTGTCAATGTAAGAAGACATTTGAATTAAGTTCAATGCATCAAAGGAGAAATGTTCTAAAAGTCTAAAACACTTGTTATTACTCAACCTTGATGGATGGTTGAGATTAGAGGATGAAACTTGCCAAGAAAGTAAGAAAGACTTGGTGAGAAAGTAATTAAAACTTGATGAGGAAGCTAGGTCCCTTTCCCCACCTATAAATAGTTGGCTTTGGACCATCACAAAGTAACATGAAAGAAAATCCTAAGGAAACACATAAAGAAAGGTTTTAGGCAAGGGGAGAGAAAATCTAGTTCCAACTTAGAGATCAAAAACTCATCTTCCAAAACCGAAACCGTTCAAGAAGATTTCCGCAATGATCAATCGAGGTATTCCGATAATCCTCTTTGAAGTTCTATTATGTGACTAGTTTAGATGTTAAAGATCTTAGGGTTCATGTAAATCAAGTTTACAGAAATCGCGGCTGATGAAGAAGAAGATACAACAGTGCAATGGAGGAAGGGTTACTGATTGCGGCGGCTGCGGACGAAAGAGTGAACGGAGACTGGAACTCGCCGCAACCGTAGTCGGTGAGAGCAGCTCCAGTGCTCGTGAGTGCCATGGCGTAAGCTGAGTGTGCGGAGGGG
>NC_027752.1:21895989-21911292 GCF_000695525.1 Brassica oleracea var. oleracea
TGGATCTAACTCATTCCGACTGAGTTACCATCGAGTTGCGCCAATAAAACTTTGATCTAACTCATTACGGCAATTACGTTGACAGTCACAACGGTGAAAACAGAGGATTAGCTAGAAATTGTAAGAAATATTTATATGAATGTATATGAATAATATATTAATATTTCTTTCCCATAATGTGGTCTTATGTTAATATATTTCTTATTGAAATTGTTAAACCATAATGCACTTGGTAACCAATAAAATGGTAACTAAAGGAGTTTAACTTCCTAATGACTTAACTAATGGACAAGTGATTCATGTTCTTGAAGGCTTCTCAAATTGTGACTGATGAAACATGTGTCAATGTAAAAAGACATCTGAATTAAGTTCAATGCATCAAAAGAGAAATGTTCTAAAAGTCGATAACACTTGTCATTACTCAACCTTGATGGATGGTTGAGATTAGAGGATGAAACTTGCCAACAAAGTAAGAAAGACTTGGTGAGAAAGTAATCAAAACTTGATGAGGAAGCTAGGTCCCTCTCCCCACCTATAAATAGTTGGCTTTGGACCATCACAAAGTAACATGAAAGAAAATCCTAAAGAAACACATAAGGAAAGGTTGTAGGCAAGGGGAGAGAAGATCTAGTTCCAACTTAGAGATCAAAAACTCATCTTCCAGAACCAAAACCGTTCAAGAAGATTTCCGCAACGATCAATCGACGTATTCTGATAATCCTCTTTAAATTTCTATTATGTGATTAGTCTAGATGTTAAAGATCTTAGGGTTCATGTAAAATCAAGTTTACATGTGGTATCAGAGCCAATGGTTATAAACATCTAGCTAATCCAGAAAGTATAATATATTTATGATTTATAGAATTAAGGTAGATCTATACTTAAGTAATGAAAATTAGATCTAAATAATGTTTAAGTTTGTCAGTATAAAACTAATGAGAGTTTTCGGGAATCTTGAATCATATATGTATGTATTCTATTTCGATCTCTGAAATGAAAATTAATCAATGCATCAATTTTCTATACATAAATCAAATAGAAATTAAATTAATTAATTTATGCAAAATATTTATAAAACAGTATTTTCATATAAATAGCAAAATTATGATAAAGATATCACCAGAGTGACTTTATTCTAAGATGATTTGCACAATGAAAATTATTGTTCAAATAAGTATTTGATATTTTAAGTAATAAGGTAGACTATGAACACAAAATACGATCAAATGACTTATAGAGTATTTGTATTGTGTAGACTAAGTATATCCACATATAACCTAGTCCGAGTAATTCGATACATCACTCTTAAATGTTTTTCGAATACTATGATTATTGATGAAAATATGGTCGCTACCCGCCGGAGCACCATAATTTCTTGGCATTGTATTCAGTAAATATATGTGTCGATTATGTTTAAAAGCCTAATTTAAACTTGTGTATCTCAAAACTATAATTTTTTTTGAAAGATTGTCATATAAAGTCTCGTCTATTCCAGTCCTAACCGGTACCGACTTCTTAGAATGAAAACAGAAAGTTGAGTTCATATTAAGAGTATTATACTTGAATTTGATACTCCGCAATAATGAGTTTAATTCAGTAATAGTGGATACTTTGAACGAAAATAATTTCCATAAAGTTTGGGTGAAATTGAATAGACTGAGAATTACGATCTTAAGATGACAATAATTAGAAATATTAAAATTTTCCATATGATCGCTGAAAAAGCTATAAATATATAGAAGAACGGTTTAGGATTGCAAGTAAATCCCTAGTTAGGAAACTTATGGCAAATCTTACAATCATAAAAGAATAATGACATAAGGTCTATGCATGAATATTGCATTGAAATGACCAATCTTTCGGCAAAATTAAAGAATTTAGGAATGAGTGTGGAAGATTCATTTCTTGTCCATTGTATCCTAAATTCGCCGACTTCTCAGTATGAACCATTCCAAATTAATTGCAACATCACTTATGTAAGATGGATGTTGAATGATTTGGCTAATAAATGGTTCAATAGGAGGCTAGGCTTAGCAGTAAAGGTATTAATGTTGTCTATTATGTTCAAGGAGCTAGACCTAAGTAAGTCATAAAAGACCACCACCCATACTGGATATCAAGTAAATGAAAATAAAAAGGCAAAGAAAGATGACCTTCTGAAAGTGTCTGAACTCTTTCAGAAAGATTGCGATAAAAGAAGAAAATGGTTCGAAAAAGGTATCGTTTTAAGTTCCATAAAGATTTCCGAATCTATTCTTGTAGTATTTCTTCTAAAACTTGGTGGATAGATAATGGTGCTAATGTACATGTAACTAATTCCGTGCACGATTTATTTATGATCAAAACCGTAATTTCAAGTGTAAACTAAGTACTTATGAGAATTAGAGCGAAGTGATAGTTGAAGCTATTGGCACTCCTCATTATGAATAGTGGATTTTGTTTGGATTCATTCCAAACATTATATGTTCCATCTATTTTCCATAAGTTTTAGTTTCATTAAGAAAACTTGATGACTGGGTTTTAAATTGACTTAAAGAGATGGTTGTTTTAATTTGTTCTTGAACGCTAATTGATTCGGTTCAAGAATATTAGTTTATGGCCTATATCAGATAACATTGGCTGATCAACATTTTAAAAACACATCTAGTTATGCATGTTAAAGGAAAATTAAAGCATAAAACATGTACTAATGATAAGTATCTCTTGTGGCATAAAATGTGTATATATTGCTTTAGGGATAAACAAATAAAAAATAAACACACTAAGGAATGAGTCACAAGAAATGCAAAGCTTCTTGAAATTATACATACAAATATTTGTAGACCCTTTGACGTTTTATCTTTTCGAGATGAAAAGTATTCAATTACCTTTATTGATGATTATTCACATTATTGTTATGTATATCTATTGATGAAAGTCTCAATTTTGGATACATTACAAGTATTCAAAATTAAAGTAGAAAAGCATTAAGATATAAAATTGAAAATCATAAGGTCATTTAAAGGTGGTGAATTTATGGCAATTATGAAGAAAAGAGACAATATCTCAGACGTTTTGCTAAATTTCTCAAAAAAATAAGAATTATACCAGTACACAGCCTAGTTCTCCACGGCATAATGGTGTATCTGAAAGGCATAACCGTACTATTATGTAAATGGTTTGATTTATGCAAATTCACTTATATCATTGTGGATAGATGCATTATGTACTGCATCAAGGCTGTAAACCTAGTATGGCACATCTTAAAGTATGACGATGTCCAATTAAGAAAGAATAAATAATCCACATGAAAAGAAATTAGATTTCAGAACGATCAATGGTTTCTTTATAAGTTACACTGAGAAATCTAAAGGATATAAGTTATATTGACCAAACCATAGTACATGATAATAAAAACCAATAATGTCAGATTTTATAGAATGACAACATTAGTGGGAGTAATAAAGTTTAAGAAATGGTCATTCAAGAAATTAGGGTAAACAACAAGTTGCCCTAAATTGTGATTGTTGGAAATTCTCATATTGTTGTAACGTTAAACAATGAGTAAAACACAATAAATGACCATATACTCTCCATAATGAAAATGTTGTCAATAATGATCAAGTACATGAAGTTAAAGAAGAACAAGCATAAGAAGATCTACTTGTATGAGTAGATTTGCTATTTCCAATAGGTACTTTATCAAGTACAATCTGAAGAATTGAATATTAAATATTTGGTTTCTTATTCAGAGCCATTAAAGATGTTAATTCTGATAAATGAATCGATGCCATGAACTAAACTCGATGGTTGAAAATAAAGCATGGGACGTCGTTCAATTATGTTTAAGAACATAGACTATTTGAGTGTAAGTGAATCTGTAAATACCAAACCCAAATATAATGAAAATATTGAACAAAATAAAGCCTGACTTGTAGCCAAAGGTTTCAATTGAAAAGAAGGCAGCGATTAGACTGAGTCTTTTTCTCATGAATATATAAAATACTCCATAAGAATTATCATGGCCTTGGTAGCTCAGTATGTCATTGAGTTCCATAATTGATGAAATAATTGTCTTTCTTAATAGTGACTTACAAAAAGTCTGTATGTCCCAACCTAAAAGCTTCATAAACCAAAGCGCAGAGGAAGAAGACATGGTCTACAAACTAAAGAAACCATTTTATGAACTTAAACAAACCTTGAGAAATGGTATTTAAAATTTGATGAAACCATTACGAAATTCGGTTTCAAAGAGAATATTGGGACTCCATGTATATACTTCAAGATCAGTGGGAGTAAGTTCATATATTTGGTTATTATGTTGATGATATCTTATTGGCCAGAAGTGATCTTGGTCTATTAAATGAGACCAAGAATTATCTCTCTTAAACTTTGCAATGAAAGATATGGGCGAGGCAACTTTTGTGATTGGGATTGAAATTTTCCGTGACATATCAGTTGGAAGTTTAAGGTTGTCTCACAATGCATATATTGACAAAGTTTTTGAGAGATATTGCATGATAATGTGTTCTTCTACTATTATTCCTATGCAGACTTTTTGTAAGTGCATGAAAAGAATCATGTTGCAAAATAATATGTGCCTGCCATGACTCTCATTGTTTGCTAGATTAGCTAAAACAATTACGATGACCAAATAAAAGCAAGAGTTTATAAAATAACGCTAGCCTTATGATTCTCAATAAGAGATATTTATATGCCAACGACCAAGTGGGAGAATGTAAGAAATATTTATATGAATGTATATGAATAATATACCAATATTTCTTTCCCATAATGTGGTCTTATGTTAATATATTTCTTATTGAAATTGTTAAACCATAATGCACTTGGTAACCAATAAAATGGTAACTAAAGTAGTTTAACTTCCTAATGACTTAACTAATGGACAAGTGATTCATATTCTAGAAGGCTTCTCACATTGTGACTCATAAAAACATGTGTCAATGTAAGAAGACATTTGAATTAAGTTCAATGCATCAAAGGAGAAATGTTCTAAAAGTCTAAAACACTTGTTATTACTCAACCTTGATGGATGGTTGAGATTAGAGGATGAAACTTGCCAAGAAAGTAAGAAAGACTTGGTGAGAAAGTAATTAAAACTTGATGAGGAAGCTAGGTCCCTTTCCCCACCTATAAATAGTTGGCTTTGGACCATCACAAAGTAACATGAAAGAAAATCCTAAGGAAACACATAAAGAAAGGTTTTAGGCAAGGGGAGAGAAAATCTAGTTCCAACTTAGAGATCAAAAACTCATCTTCCAAAACCGAAACCGTTCAAGAAGATTTCCGCAATGATCAATCGAGGTATTCCGATAATCCTCTTTGAAGTTCTATTATGTGACTAGTTTAGATGTTAAAGATCTTAGGGTTCATGTAAATCAAGTTTACAGAAATCGCGGCTGATGAAGAAGAAGATACAACAGTGCAATGGAGGAAGGGTTACTGATTGCGGCGGCTGCGGACGAAAGAGTGAACGGAGACTGGAACTCGCCGCAACCGTAGTCGGTGAGAGCAGCTCCAGTGCTCGTGAGTGCCATGGCGTAAGCTGAGNTAGGTGGAGAGAAGAAGGTCATGGTGGGGATGATCTACTGATGACGATTGGAGCTCGCGGTAGTTGTGGTTCAAGGTTACACGATGGAGAATACATGGAAGCTTGAGGAAGAGGATCGGGAGATGATGTTGCAAAGCCCTTTGTGTGTGATGAATCTTGAACATTAAAATAGTATATAAATGAAAGACTGTGGTTAAATCCAGCCAAGAATATATTTATTAGATTTATTTAGCGTGTGTCATTGGGTTACGAGGTTATTTAGTTAGATTTTAGCTAGAAAGTGAGTTTGGCTAGAGAAACTACCTTAGTAGTAGAAACTGTCCCATTGTGTACAATAAACTCATATACTGCCTCTCAGTGTAATTCTTTTTTTTTATATATCCCTCGCTTTAAATTATGTTTTGCCAAAAAACGTCTTTAGTCACCGGTCACAAATTTTTCTCTGTTATTTACATTTTTCCACAAACTGGAAAGCAATTTATTTGCGTTTTCTAAAATTGTGCAATCGGCAATAAATTGCACATATTTATTCAAACGTGAATAAGCCGACATTTTTTACATCAATGAAGTTGGTTACTAAGGCTACAAGCCTACAATTGCAGGTTCCAGTATCAAAATCCTCCTGCAGACCGTCCAGAGAGCAGAATGGAAGCCATGCTCAATCAGATCTTGTAGGATCAACATAAGATGAGTGAAGAATTCAATAAGTAGTTGGATTATGTCTACACTGAGCTGAATGGAAATTTGACCCTCTACACATTCATGTCAAAAAGCTGAATATTAAGGTTCAAAAGATTGGTTAATCTGTAAAATGACACGAGATATTTCTCCATGTAAGTTCAAATACCGCCAAAAAGACTATCAATGCCATTCTGGTACAAGGTGTTGAACAGAACATGTCTGGAAGCTCAAACGAACTAAATGAAGCTGAATAAGGAGCCCCAGAGGTCAGCGTCGTTCGACACCAATGTGGTGTTGGTTGAAACCCCTCGAGCAGAGACGTAGAAATTTCTCGAGAAGGAAAAAAATCGACCTCACATTGCCCTCTCGACACGCAAGGGTCGACACTGAAGAAAAGTATCGATCGACACTCATATGGTGTCAGTGGATACCCCTCAGGAGCAGTTATGGAATCTTCACAAACAACAAGTGTCGATCAACATACACCTAGTGTCGATCGATATCCTTGGCTTAATACGCTGCCAGTCTGTACGATCACTCCAAGGCCAATTGGGAGAAAGTTTCTAAGCCTAAGGTTTTGTACCCTGGTGTTACCAAGCATCTTAAACCACCTATCAGTACAAAAGAACTTGATGGTTTCCATAAGACAATAAAGAGGATTCCTGCAAGTTTCTCCTTTGAAGATGCTTATGATTGATTTCGTTTTAGTCAGTTCTTCAAGAATACTAGCGAGACCCTTGGAGAGGTTAAAACACTGTATGAAGAAGTTATTCTTGCATCTACAAAGGTAAAAAAAACTCACAAGCTTACAGACCCTGGGAAATTTGTTGTTCTCTGCACCATATTAGTTGTTGAATTTCCTTAAGCTCTTTGTGATACAGAGTCTGCAGTTTGCATCATGCCTAAGGACATAACTGATAAACTAGGACTTGCCACAGAAACTCCTAAGTTTAAACTGACTTTTCCAGACTATTCCAGCAAACTCCCATTTGGCGTCATCAGCAATCTAGAAGGGAAAGTTGGAAATTGCATTGTCCTTGTTAATTTTCATGTGTTGGAGATGGGATGTTCATCCATGCCTCTTCTTCTTGGAAGAGATTTAATGTCTACAATGGGTGCCGTAGTTGACATGAAGAGGAGCAGAGTCTCATTTGAAAATATTGATGAGAATGTCTTCTACAATACCGTTCCACCCACTTACATTAAGATATGTTATTAAACTTTGTAGCTGTTCCTTAGGAAGATTTAAGGTGTTAAAATTGATGTAAAACAAAGTCCTGGATGGAGACATTGGGATACAATCACATAAGTCAGGGAAAGAGAAAGAAGAATAGGATGAAGATCAAAAGGATCAATGGCAATCCTCATTTGACACTGATTCCACAGAGCTTCTCAGATGGTGTCATTGAGTACAAAGAGGACAGCTAAAAGTTTCCCACAATAATTTGCTAAAGTTCGAGCAGTCTTCACTTCAGAAATGATAGACAAAAGAGAGGTTGCAATGAAGGGTTTCATCGCAAGTGTGCTGAATATGAAGATATTGGACACTGGAATTGTTCTGGAGCAGCTTCCCTATCTCATATGGACTGAATCTGCTCTCCAAACTCGAGCTAATGACTGTAAACAAGTTCTTCACCCTTCCTCGTTGCCCATTCCTCATCTTCATTACCCATTCCTCTCTTCATCATGTTCTTGTGTGAATTCCGTCCGATACTTTCTTCGCAATCGGAGTTGCCGTTGAGAATTTACGTAGAAAACAAGAAACGCTTTGTTTTCTCGTAAAGTTTAGTCAAATGCCAAGTCTGAAACAGTTAACTTGAACACCATAATTTTTTCGACAAAGAATTTTTTTTTTATCGTTTCGTAGACCAATGGTACAAAAAACCGTAACTTCAAGCGAATTATTGATTTTTCCAAGAAAATTTGTAAAAATGTGTAAGTCGTAAGACGGTTCGAAAATAACCTAAAACAAGACACAACCCACTTATGACTTAGGACATGGAGCGGATCAATGTCAATAAATGTTTATCTTGCTTGGAGAGGATAAAATAGAAGAAAACATGATAATGGAATAAAATAGGATAACGAAAGATGTTTGAAAATGATAAAACATGAATTACGAAAATAAGGCAGGGTGGAATGAAATGGAAGATACGGTTATGTAGGGAAAAGGAAACTCTGCCGGCCTTGGAGGAGTATATAAACAACGATGGGGCAGAGAAGAAATGAGGAAGATACTTAGCTACTAAAACTTTCTGCAATTAGAAATCTTAGGCTTTATTTTCGTCTTTGCTAAATGAGTTGCGACTCGCATAGGTTTTCTTGACATATGTGGTTTCTCTAGCTAACTTAGATATGTTTTACTATATGTCTTATCTAAATTCCTTTATAACTTCTCTTCTAGATGAACATCTTATATGATTTTGTCTCTTGAACACTCATATGCAATTTGGATTAAAGTCTACTGTTCTTAAATTTTTGTTTCGCATTGCCTTGCTCTTTTGTGCATCTTTTTATTACTTGTTATTGGCTCTCTGCAGAAAATCTTGACCCCGTTGAAAGCTTTGCTTTCTTCATAACAAATACTAACAGTGAAAATTTAGATTCCCACAAAGGCTGCTTGTGATGAACTTCTTGACACACTTCTTAAGAAATCTTCTACTCTTACATCCTAAAATCAAATATTTTAAGTAAATAGTAATAATCACTTCATTAAGCATAAAATTGAAATGTTTAGTATATAATATATCAAGTTTTAATTTTTAATTATTTTTTAAGATTCCAAAATCCGACTTTATAAATACCAAATTTATTTGAACATAAGCCCTAACTATTGGACAATAATGATTTACAAATTATATTCACTTATCTATGTCCAAACAATTCAAATCTATTAAATTTAAATTTTCATGATTTACAATTATTTATATTTACATGATTTCAATATATTTTCTATCAAACTATTTTTCATTATTTTATGAATTAATTTTAAGTTTAAAAACAAAATTAATCTTCTCGGGAAATCTATTCATCTCGAGAAAAATTCTGGGAGGTATAATTGTAAAGTTTTCCAAACATTTCATTGTTTAGAAAAGACTCGTAAGGGCTATAATTATTAAATTGTATATGTTTTCTTATTTATTCATAAGAAAATAGTTGTAACTTTACTATTCATTTAAATTATTTTTGAATTTGACTTAATTTAGAGTAAGATTTACATTCCAATTTAATTTTAGAGCCATTTTGGCAAATTTCCCAAACAATATGATATAAAGTCGTAAAAATTGTCTTAATAAACTTATTGAGCAAAAGGAAATAATCCATGAAATAAAGGGTTCCTACAAGAAAAGAGAGTTAAATGAAAAAAAACACGCGCCGAGGCCACGCGTGAGACAATACTGATTTCGAGCGACGCCAACGTAAAGTCCAATTTCTCTCATTTGCAGCGAATTGCGCCTGAGATCAAGTGCCTCTCCCGTATCCACGTGACCCATCTGTCTTCCAACTTAATTATCATTTAAATAATTTATTATCTCTCATTACTTTTTTCCGCTTCCGACGTCAACGGTATTCATTGACGGTTGAGGCAGTAAAACTGTAATTTGGTAATCGTGTGTCATATCAACGTTCACCCTATCAATTTGATAGAAGTCATGAGTCATAACCTAAAGTACTTATATTAATACAGTACTCTTTATCTTTAATACAAGTCAGTTTTTTTTTCTTCAAAGGATTGTTATATTTCTCAATCTTGAGGTGGTCTGAGAAACCGGACCAGAACAGAACAACCAATGTAATACAATTCTCTATGGAAGGATCTCGCTATCATAGCTAATGAATTAGATGATACATTTTCCAAACGAAGAACAAAAACAATCGAGAACTCCGTGAATTTGGTTTTCAACTTCATAAACTCCTCCGGCTCAATAGAAAACTTCGGGCATGCTCCAGGGTCTTTGATCATCGAGATTAAGTCCTTACAGTCGGTCCCAAAAGATTGACATGTCAATACCTGGAGCATATATTCCATTACCTGGAGCATATATTCCATTACCCAAGATAAAGCCTCAAGTTCTTAATGCAATGGTGAGATTCGTCGGCGTTGATTCCTTGCTCCCAATAGTTGCGTCACTCCTCTTGAGTTTATCCATGTCCATCAATAACCACTAAAGAGTGCGTCATGTGTCCAAGATCTATCTATCATGCATCTCTCTGAGATTGGAGCCCGTTTTGGATTTTGTGCTTCCACCATTTATTCCGTCTGATTTTCTTCAAACCAAGCGTGACATTCTGATTCAGCGTGTCTGGAAGTTTCCAAAAGGTCCCTGTCTATCCCACTAAAGAGTTTATCGTTCTTCGCTTTCCAAATATACCATATGATCCAAGGATATGGGTCTTTGTCCAATTCTGGATCTTCAATACCATTCTTTCGCTAGAAGAGGTAATCTATATTTGTGAAGTGGCTTCCACTTGGAAATAGTGTTGGCGGTGTTGGGTTTGCCGTGTGTGCCCATGTTTGTAGGGCTGGAGGGCATTCAAAGATGGCATGATTTATCGTTTCATCATCTGCACCACAACGAGGACAATGGTTGTCGCATCTCATATGACAATGAGTCAGATTACTTGTTACTGCTAACTGTCCAAATATCATCTGCCAAATGAGATATCTGATTTTTGGAGGATCTTTTATTTTCCAAGCAAAATCTAAGAGCTTTGTAATACTAGGTTCCTACGCCTCCAATGTTTCCTCCTTAAGCAAGTTAGTTGCCACCCAATAACCTGACTTGATAGTGTACATCCCATTCTTCTTATAGCTCCAACAATATCCATCCCGATGATAATCTTAGCTTATGGCCAGCGATTGGATCAATGGGATGTCATCCTGATGGATAGATTTTCAAGCATAGTATTCCATCTCTCTGGGTTTCCAATCATCAGATCACTTAGTGGCATCATTGGATGAAGTGCCGGTGCAATAGGCCTAGCTGGTTTTGTCGGTATCGTTGGGATCCAAAGATCTTCACAAATCCTAATCTCATTATCTGAGTGTAACTTTTGTCTAATTCCCAATGTTATTAATGGCTTTACAGCCATTATTCTCTTCCACCAATATGAGGGATTGTTCACATCGTTTAGTCGCAACGGTGAGCTACATCGGAAATATTGTCCTCTCAGAACTCTTGCCAGTAAGGAATTAGGAAATTGCACTAATCGCCATAACGGCTTCCCAAGTAATGCGAGGTTAAATTAATGAAGCATCCTGAATCCTATTTCTCCTTCGTCCCTTGATTTGCAGAGTTTCTCCCACTTTACCAAGTGAATTCCTCTTTTAGGAGGGTTTGAGCTCCACTAGAACTATGCAATAGCACTAGCTAAATTTTCGCAAGTCTCTAAAGATAGAAGGAGGATTGACATTACATACGTTGGCAGAGCCAACAGTATAGACTTTATGAGCACCTCCTTTCCTCCCCTTGATAGCCATCTTCCTGTTCAGCCATTAACACGGTTTTGTAGTCGTTCATTCAGAAAGGCGAAGAGCCTTATATTTGAACCGCTAATATCTTCAAGGATACCAAGATAGGAAACTATTCCTCCCTCATTTTCAATTCCAGTTGAAGTTCTTAAAGTTTCCTTGACATGTTCAAGTATTCTTTTACCAAAGAGTAAGGAAGATTTTTCAAAATTGATGCATTGTTCAGAAGCTTTTCCATAGGTCCCAAGTGCTTTCATGATTTCATCGCATTCACGTGGCTCCGCCTTGTAAAAGAATAGGCTATCATCAGAAAAGAGAAGGTAGGATACTGGAGGGCTGGCTACCGCATGAAATGCGCATCTCCGTTATCTTTACTTGATTCTCAGCATGATTTAGAAGGTTAATGAGTGGTTCCATGCATAAGATGAATATGAAAGGAGACAAAGGATCTTCCTGTCGCAAACCCCGTTTTGGGGTTATATTTCCTCTTGGCTGACCATTGAATAAGACATGGTATTTCATCGATGATACACATTGCATTATCCATTCAATCCATGTATCTGAGAACCCCATCTTCTTCATGACCACACTGATAAATTCCCACTCCAACCTATCATAAGCCTTACCCATGTCAGTCATTATTGCCATTCGCTTCTCTCTTCCCCCAGAGGTCGTACGCATAGCATGGAACATTTCTTGTGCTATCAAAACATTATATGTTATCTGTCTTCCAGCAACAAAGGCTGACTAGGTTTCAAAAATTTGATCCGGTAATAATTTCTTCAATCTTTGGCATAGGACCTTAGATATTATCTTGTAGCTGACATTACAGAGGCTAATGAGCCGAAATTGTGACATCTCATTTGGTTTCTCCTTCTTAGGTATAAGGCAAATGTTTGCATGATGGAGCCCATTGGCCATTGTTCCATCGAAAAAGAACTCATTAACCATACGAGTTAAGTCTTCCTTCACAATGTCCCAGAACTTCTTGTAGAATAAGGCAGTGAAGCCATAAGGACCCGTCGCCTTTTCTAGATGCATTGCGAAGAGGGCCAATTTAACTTCCTATTCTGAAACAGGAACTGTAAGATTCACATTTAACTGGTCAGATATGGTCGTAGTAACATTTGCCAAAGCCTCATCAATGAGTTGAGGATTGGATGATTGAAACAAGTCTCTAAAGTAACTAGTAGCAATGGTTACTAATTTTTCCTCCTGCTCTACAAGGTTTCCTGCTGAGTCTATGAGGCTTGTAATCTTATTTTTGGCTCTTCGTTGCTTTGTAATGGCATGAAAGAATTTTGTGTTTAAGTCACCTTCCAAAAGCTAAAGTATTCTCCTCTTATGCCTCCAGAGCTGTTCTTCTGTCTTAAGAGCATCAGTTAGTTCTTTCAAGGCCTTTGCTATCTCTTCGGTTGTGGCATCATCATGAGAGTAAAGATTATCGACCTTAGCTTTAAGATCTTCGGCCAGTTTTGCAGAATTCAAATCACTTTATCTTTTCCACTGTGCTAGTGCTTTCCTGCAACTTGATATATGATCCATTATATTTGCATCAAGAAAAAGTTCGGAGGAGTTTCAGCCATCTAAGATTACTTGTCGTATTTCCTCACTTTCCAGCCAACGTTTATCAAATTTGAAAGTTTTCCTCTTCCGGGTCGTTTTGGATAGTATGTGTGCTAGGACCGGACGATGATCTGATCCCCACATTCGTAAGTATTGATCTTTGTAATGTGGAAACTTCTCGTGCCAATCTTCATTACCAAGACCACGATCGAGTTGAGATCGAACAGTGCCATTACTACGCTTTCCGGCCCATGACAGTTGGTTCCCAGTACATGGGAATTCTAGCATTCCACAATCTGACATCAGTTGATTAAAAGAAAGAAATAAAGTATTAGATCGTTTTCTTCCCCCTTCTTTCTCATGGTGTCCTCTGATTTCATCAAACTCGTCTATCATAAACAAAGGTCCATCCTTAGTTGTTGAGAAACGCGTAAGACTTTCCCAAACTTGGTCTCTTCTTTCTAACACAGGAATCCCCATAAACAAATGTCAAGTAGACATTTATTCTATTAATGACTGCTTTTATATAAATCATTCGATTGTTAGAAAATAAAACATCAACTTGAAATTCATCGAAAAAAAATTAAGCTAAACGACCACGTTGGCTAAGAGGCTCAACGGTAAACAATTTATTAAATCCTAAGTCAGCCTGAATGTCTTGCAGCAGCAGCTTCCTATTCTTCGTCTCAGAAAGGAACAAGAGTCATGGGCGATGCTTCTGACACATCTCCTTGAAGCGTCGAACTGTGAGGTCGTTCCCTATTCCTCGATAGTTCCAACTGAGCGTCTTCATTAATGAGGTTGGGGTGGATGTTTGGCATCCACCGTACCTCTCTTCTGAACTGGTTTTGACCTCCTCAAAGCCATAGCTTCCTAGTGTCCTCTCTGTCCTCTCGCACCACTTCCTTGGGCTGCTATTGGCTTTGAATTTATTCTCAGTGAAGCCCTACGCTGGCTTGTAGCCTGTGATATCGTGAACAAAGAACATTTAATGCTTCTCGTTAAGGCTTTCGCATAGTCCTCTCCACTATAATCATCAGCTTATTTTTTCTTTGCCTCAATCATAAGAACTGAGCTATCATGCTCAGATGCAAGAAGTGGCTGTGATCTTTCCTGCTTAATAAGTTCCTGGTTCTCTATTTGGTTGAAGTCCTCGTCAAGAAGATCATCTTCCTCCATTACCATTAGCTCGTTACCAATGGGAGCATCCTGCATATCGCATCAACAGTTTGGTCTTCCTCGTCTTGCTCATGCTCTTAAGGCATCAATCAATCTTTAGAGCATCATACGGTGGAATGATATCATCCGCTATCCCAACATCCACTGTCGAGTTATCGCTCCTTGTCCCTGATGAATCTCGATAAGTGACATTCATATCGTCTCGCTTGTTCTGCTGGGAACTGTCAAATGGCGCTACCACACTCTTTCCTCTCTTCGCAGCAGCCTTCTTAGGACTACCAGATGTACGAGCTGTGTCCATGTCTTTTCTCTTCTTGGCTGGTTCATATATCCTCAAAGACTGTTGCTTCTCTTTTCATACTTGCTCCCTATTCTTATCTGGTATTCTTTTTTCCGGAGCTTTATTACGTACATATGAGTACGGGTTGTACCGGCTGTCTCTTGAGTTGTTGATACAATTCACTCGGTTCGAATGTGATGATCTTTAAGTAGAGTTTGAGAGACTTATAAGAAGCCTCATATTTAACTCGTTCCTCATTCCCACGAAAGGACCCGTCTTGTCTTGGTGAACGAACTCTGTAAGACCCGATCCCGGCCTACTAGGCCGCGGTCGATGCCTCACGTCGCTCAGTCCATACCCGGACCGAACCTCTAAAAATTTTTGCCCTTTATTTAAAACATCGCCCATAGGCAATGGCTAACTTAGATCTTAGCTCAAGACTACCATAGTCTTTCCTAGCTTAGATCAATACAACACATACGCAGCGGAATAGTATCTACTTAACTATTGGACTAAATCCAATCCTACACTTGTCTGGTCAGATCTCCTCAGCTACTGGTCAGTAAACGCAAC
>NC_027752.1:21911392-21912449 GCF_000695525.1 Brassica oleracea var. oleracea
GTTAACATCTTGTCTCATTGACAAAATGTTCCAACCGAACTCTTTGCGTCCAGAACATGGAGCATGCTCGTTTAGTTCTTCCTAACCAATTTATTGCATCTCCCTCCTTGTTCCTTCTGAATGATCATGTCTTGATCATCATATATAAAAGTGTCCCCCACTAGATAGAGATTTAACCCAAAATCTTATCAAGGGGTCCATCTGGTTTTGCTTATGGAACCCTTACTTGGCTACTTCGACCACAGTCGAGGGTACGTCAAGTACTCATACAAAGATGGTTCTTCCTAACCAATTTATTGCATCTCCCTCCTTGTTCCTTCTGAATGATCATGTCTTGATCATCATATATAAAAGTGTCCCCCACTAGATAGAGATTTAACCCAAAATCTTATCAAGGGGTCCATCTGGTTTTGCTTATGGAACCCTTACTTGGCTACTTCGACCACAGTCGAGGGTACGTCAAGTACTCATACAAAGATATGACTTGTGTCACTGACCCAACTCTCCAGGTTGCGGTTTTAGTAGACACCAAGTCCGTGTCTTTCTTTAGAATGTCGTCTACTCTAGACTTGATTCTTTTTCAGATCTTAGTCCATGACTAGATCAAATTCAGTCCCTAGGAACATACTGCGTACTCAAGTCTTAGGAGATTTAACCAATCTCCAAGCCAATCGATGCACCAGCCAAGTCCTAGCGAACATGTCCCAATCTTTAGGCTGCTCACTCTAATGTAGCGTCTCCCTTAGACTAACATGAACATTGCATATGCTCACTTGTTTTGAACGGCCACCAAGGGATAACATTTACCTCCAAGAGAGTGCTGCATGTTTCTTTCAACCTAAGCAACTCTCTGGTCCATGTTACTTCCCTTGTCCAGGTTGTCCATACAAAGATCTTGCATTGCGTCCATCATCCAATCCGTCCATTATTCCCAAATAACTAGATAAACTAACCTTCATTCCGACCATAGGTCCATCTCCGAGTAGGTCGTGTCCTGATCCTCATCCCTTACTGGACTTGATCATTTTACGGTTCCGGTCCACTCACGGACTCAAAC
>NC_027752.1:21915866-21935550 GCF_000695525.1 Brassica oleracea var. oleracea
TTCTTCTCTTCATCTTATTCAATCTTACTAAGTCCCTTGGTCTATTTCCAGACCTAGACTTAGGTTTCTCATGATCCATCCTGATCATTTACTTCATTACAGCTTGTTCACGATCAATTCCCATGATCTGAACCAAAGCAGTTCCGTTTCTGTTGAAACGTATAGACCCTATGTCAAGTTCCAAGAACGGGGACATGACAAACTCTATCAAACACATTATCACGGGGAACCATCTGATTCAGAACGTGTTGCTTTGGTAAGCAGTCGTGATTTTCATGTATCAAAAGGCCACATGCTGAGCAGTGTTTGAAAAGCTTTTCATAGAAAAGTTTGATCGTAATATCCTCCATTTTCCTTGTCTGTAACTTCCTTGTAAACTTCAAGGGGTTAGTCGAGTCCATTGCGACCTTAATCCTCCCATCTACAGTATCTATAGACTCCAACTTCCCCAGTCTATTACCAATAGCTTCAAGATTCTGTTTCACGCAGAGGTGTAGAGGGATTCCTTGTAATTGGATCAAAACCGGATCATTGATGGATAATTCTCGTCGATCACCGGCTCCCATCATTCAAATACAAACATTCAATAGTTATGGTGAAAAGGGCCTTGTCTGAGGACAAAATTAAGATCTTCCTCTTTATCAAAGTTGAACAAGAACCGACCATTGCCTAGATCACAAGCGGAAATCTTATCTGACATTCCACACTGTTTCGGCATTGCAACAATAAGGTGTTCCACATTCTGCTTTTTTGGGTTTAAGATCTTGCCTATAAGAGACAAGCTATTATCTTTGATGAGATTGTCATCAGCCTGATCTAGTAGTACGATAGTTTCATCGTTGTCATCTTGGTTCAGTACACCCTTTCCTTTGCTCGATGCCATCGGTAACATAGGGATACAGTGAATGATGTTAAGTGTTGCTTAGTCCCAGTAAAACAAACGATGATGATCGATTTGTAAACAGAGAGGATGAGATCAGAGCTGGAAGGCATGGAGAGGAAGACACCAGGATTGCTTGGAGAGGAGATCGAGATGGTCACAACCAGATGACAATGGTCGATCTAGTGTGAGAGACTAATCAATCACCAAAGAGTGAATCGATTAGGAGAAGATCTTGATTTTTCAAATCGCCGTTGGAGTCGCCATTAGGGTTTTATATATTTTCCGCTTTCCTTTGATACAAGTTGGTAAACAAAACAAATCAATTTAAAATATATAGTAAAGTGTTTTCTTATTTATGAAATGGTTTCGACCTTTACTTCTACTGTATATGTATTATTACTTTTTGGTAAAAACAAGATGGTTTCACTTCTTTCTGGGAAACCCAAACAATATAGATAATCATTCCTAATGGCGGAGTGTCTACTAAACAATTTTTTACCAATAGACTAACAAGACAACAACTCATTGATGTATGTACTCTTCTTACCAGCTCTTTTATTTCTGTAACTACTATTTTCCTGGTCAATTTCATAACCATTGTCCTTTTTATCATTTTTCCCACTGTAATGAGCATATAGACATTTGCGAAACACGACCATCATCCTTGGTGCACATCTATAGTGAATGGGTGGTTTTAACTGGTTCTTATTGGACCGATTTTATGAATCTACGTTTTAAGAGAACAAAAAATATTGTCAAATGACTTAATTGGTGCAAGATTATGTGATCATGGGTATGATGAGTGATAAATGATAGGTTACGGGTTCGAGAGTCTTGATGACCGTGATAAGTCAAATTATGGCTTCCAAAGTCTCAAGAGTTGAGAAATGTCGAGTTGTCGGTCCTAGTGGCCGTGTTAAGAAAAGGGTGTCGAGTCGTGTACTGGAGGACCTTCATGAATCCCTGATAAGGAGATTCAATTGTCCCTGATTCTTTTGAAGGATGATCTGATGATTTGAGAGAGATATGGGTTGATTTTGTTGATGATAGATGGTTTGATGGGATGATCTTCAGAATTGATCTATGGATTGATCAGATCTTGTTTAGATGTGTCTTTGATCAAGAGAATGAACTCTGATTTCAATCAAAGACAGGTTTTGCTTGCAGAGAATGAACTCCTACCAATCGATGTTCAAAGATGAACAAAGGATTCACAAATTTCGAAAAAAATTTATTAAAAAAATAAAAGGTGAATGTTTTGTTCTCAAAACAAAAGAGAGTTTAAGTAGAGAAGAAGAATGAAATCGAAAAGTCCTAAAATTGTACTAAAATTGTCTTAAAAACTCAATAATAATTATTTTGGCTGACTTCTTGACTTGACTTTCGTGGCTGTCTATTCAGAAAGAGACAATGGATCCTCAACTTGGATATTGATCTTCTTTTTGGCTGAGAATGAGGCCTAAGTCATCCATGAGTCTGATCACATCTTTTCCAGCTTGTTTGACATGATTTTAACAGCAAAAATAAGCTCATTATGCTCCATTGCAGCCTATGGTTCATCTTCAATCTTTCCATTCATCCATCCAGGCTTATCCTTTGTCGCATAGTCATCTGGCTCAACCATGGTTGCATCATCCCCTCCTCTTTTGAAAAGATTTGTCCTCAAATCTGTATCTCCTACATCAAAAGGAAACAAGTAAGAACTAAGATAAATGATCAAGAAAATAAGCATGGAAACATCATCAAAGTAAGGTTTTGGACAGAAACTTCCTTCCAGTTTTGAAATCATTTTCCTCAAGTACTTCCATCTCCAAATCTCCGGCTGATAAGCATGGTGTTTTCGTTTTCTCCTTTGAGACTAGTCCTGTTGTTCCTGGACACTCAAAACAGAGACTGGATATCCATAATTATCAATGCAACACATGCCCTTGTTCAGATCAAAAACCAAATTTTCTTTCCCTATATCATGTAGCAAATGTTTCAGACCTTGATGATGCATATCAAAGTAAGTATTGTACACCAGAATGGTATCAAGGCACATGATAACATTGTTCTTAAAGTACACTGTTAGAACAGGCACAAGTTCCTCATATTTAGAACACAAAAGATCAAGTTCAAACCGAGAATCTCTTAACCAAGGCTCAGCTTGCTTATCAAAGAAAGTATTGTAAACCAGAATATCATCAAAGCTTAAAACAACACAATTCTCAAGCAGTGATCTCAAAACATGCCAAGTTTTATCAGATTCAGAACACAAGATACCAAGTTTAAAAACAAAATCACAAATAAAATCGGTTTCATCTCTAAGTGATTTTGGTTTCTGAAAATTCCTACCCATAGACTCTTTCCGGACATGTGAGGAAGAAAACAAATAACCAGTGGCTATTTTATGCTTAGAACAACTCAGAACAAAGCTATTTTCTTTGAAGACAAATAAATCAAACGATTTTCTAGAACAGAAAACAGGTTGTTGTGGGAACCGAAATTCACCGTCGATTTCCTTAATCGGAGGAAAGTCAGGAAACCCTACCTTTCCCTGAGGTCCCGGATTCTCTGCGAGAGCCAACGACAAGTGACCAAATAAATGCGAAAAATATGAAAAGATAACAAAACGAATTTATAGAAAAGGTAGATCTTATTTTGAATCCGCGTAAGAGCATTGCGATCATTACAAGAGATTATAAAATCTTTGGTCACTAGAGCTGTCAGCGAATTACCTAGTTCTAGCACCCTAAAACCTTAAACTTAGTTGAGTCGCAGCTCGATAACAGAAGACGTAAAAGATACGATCTTTGGAAACTTCACATTTATCCTTCGAACTTGACATTTATCTTCTCCTGCATACCAAAAGATAAACCGTCATAACGATTGGGCTTGATTTGGTATAAAATCGTAAGTGGGCTCTTAGCCGCGTTCTGGGTCCTTTCGGGCCGTTTTTTGACTTAAGCGTTTTTATGATTTTTTAAAAAGAGCGATTTCGAAACGACGTCGATTTCGAAGATCCTGTCGGGCCGTTTTCCGACTTGGATGTTTTTACGATTTTATAAAAAGAGCGCTGTCGAAACGACGTCGATTCCGAAGAACATTCAATTCCCCGTATAGTGTAGGCAATTCGAGGTGTTCAGCTAACCGTTGCAGTTTTATACGATCAATCCGAATGTTATTGGAGAGAACGAGTTATTGCGGTTTTTAAATCGTAAAGTTCCAACGGTGACTCCGATCGAGATGAAACAAGAGCAGGTTAGTTCTAATCCCGAAGGAGGAGCTGCGAGGACGAGATGAAGACAGCACGATCGTTCCAGCTCGGCCATCCGCCGAACTGGACTGGTCCAGCTCGACATATGGCCGAACTGGTCGCGTGTTCGGTCCAGCTCGGCGGATGGCCGAGCTGGTCGCTTGGTCGATCCAGCTCGGCCATCCGCCGAACTGGACTGGTCCAGCTCGACATATGGCCGAACTGGTCGCGTGTTCGGTCCAGCTCGGCGGATGGCTGTGCTGGTCGCGTGTTCGATCCAGCCTGGTCCAGCTCGGCCATCCGCTGTCGATCCAGCACGACCATCCGCCTAGCTGGTCGCTTGGTCGATCCAGCTCGGCCATCCGCCCAGCTGGACTGGTTCAGCTCCGCGGATGGCCGAGCTGGTTGTTTGGTCGATCCAGCTCGGCCATCCGCCGAGCTGGACGGTGTGCTCTGTCCACCCTTCAGTAAAACGGACATAACTTATGCTACAAGATGCTGATTTACCTCATACCATTGGCATTGGAAATCTAAATCAAAGATCTATCTTGTGTCAAAATATGGACTCAATCAAACCATGGGAAGGTCTTCATCCATAGCTAAACATCTGACACGTCTGTGCAGTTCTGCACCTCAAAAGGTCCGAACGAACGAGTTGGACTGCGTGTTTGGTTCCGTGTTCCATTTCTCTCGAGTCTTTTGCTCAGGAGCTTTTGTCGAGAGTGTGTTGAGTAAGCTTTCGTAAAGAAACGCAATTTTTGGAAGTTTATTTCGAGATAACCGTTTTTGACCCCAACAATGTTTGCGTCTTGTTGTCGATAAAATATATCAATAACTCGTCGTATAACCTTTTCAATAATTATTATACGAATTTTATATTGCGAGAAATATTTTCCGGGGACTTTTAGACATTGATTCCGTCGTGACCGATTTTGACCCCAACAGCTGTTGAAGAATAAGCTCTAATGACTTTTCAGGATGTTCAAAGCTTTTGTTATGCTCCATAAACTGATAAAAACTCAAAACAAGACAAGGATTGATGTCACTATCACAGGAAAAACCTTTTTCTTCATAAAATTTATCTGGTTCAAGTCTCTTAAAAAAATAAATCATGTTATCAAAAATTGAGTTTGAAACACAAAATTCTTTCACATTTTCCAGACCAAAACGGTTTTCATCTTTAGTAGACACCAAAACAAACAATCCATGCACTGAAATAATCTTTTTAAGTTCCTTACAATGCTCTTGCAGGTTAGGGAACAAAGAATTATGAATTGTGCTCAGCTCCAAGCTGCTCTGTTGCTCCCACTACAAGAATTCATCTTGATAGCTAAGGACCGGCGACAGAAATTATGTAGCCTCAGTTATTAGCGACGTAAATGGCGACGGATGGCAACAAAACACAAATTGACCAAATTTGTGGCTATTCTGTAGCTATCTGTAGCGGTTTAGCTAGGGATGATGTGTGTAGGTAATTTGTATCTATATAGCTACTCATTAGCTCTAGATTGGTTGTAGGCAAAAAGTTTTTAGACATGAACGGTTACAAATGTCCTACTTTTTTTTGCTTATTAGTTATGAATACTGTAATTTTTTGAAAATACAGTATATAATGATAATTTACGTTTGAGATTTAGTAGATCTAGATTAATTTGACTTTACATCATCAAATATCACGGTGTTGTAAATTTTAAACAAATTTTTATGTGTATATCAAACTATTGGATGAGGCGCACAGAGTCGAAAACTCAATTTATGCATTGTTTATATATGTCCCATAACACTAGTAAAAAAATGCGATGATTTCATTGCAATTCATCAAATAGTTTCAAAAATTTTAGTTTTCTTAGAGATTATAGTATAGGGGTTGGAGTTGATTAAAGCATAAAAAATAATGTTATAGTTTTAGGGGTTTAGAGTTGGTTTTTACTTTTTAGTTGATCACTAACTTTGTTAACGTTGTAGTTTTAAGGGTTATAGTTTTAGGGGTTATAGATTATGGGTTATAATTTTATGGGTTGTAGCTTTGTTATAGTTTTAGGGGTTATAAGTTATTATATATGATTTATAGTTCATGGTTACTAATTTGGATTTACATTGAGTTAAATTAAATGTTAAATTCGTTTCATAGTAGTGTAAAACAATTTTTTGACAAAAAAAATAATAGCGTAAAACATTTTGGATCCATTTTTTTGAGTCTGGCTCCATTAGTAGTTTTTGGCTCCATTTTTGGGTTTTGCCTTCATTCGATCTGACCCAAATATTACTGAAGTGTTTTATCTCTTTAACACATGCATTTTTACACCTAAACAAAAAAAGAAACCCTAGTCTCTTTCCCCACATCTCTCGCGCGAACTCATTGTCTCTTCGTCTCCATTTCTCCTCCGTCGTGTTTGCCGGTCAGTCTCTTCATGGCTTCCACCGGAAAAACCTCCAATTGTCGTCGTCCACGGCGAGCCGAGTTAAATCTCTTGGGTAATTTATCTTCTTAGTTCTTTCTTAGGGTTTTGATTTGGGGGGTTTTTAGGTTCAGGGTTTTAATTTGTCTTGACTATCTGTTTCTGGATCTATAATTCCGGTCTTGAGTCTCTGTTTCTGTCTCACACAATCGATTACCTCTGCTGATATTCTCAGTTAGGGTTTCCTTGTTAGGGTCTTGACTATCCGACTTATCTTTACTCTGGTTTATCTTGTTCTTTGTGTAATTGTTCTTTGTATCTGGTCTTCACTATCTTGTTTATCTTGTCTCCGTTAAACTTGTCTCTGGTCTTGACTATCTATTTTTAATCTCATTTCTATGTTATATAGTAGCTAGTTTATATTGTTAAAAGTCTCTGTGTTACGATTTTGTTAATGGTTCTTTGTGTTATGGTTTAGTGTGTCATTCTCTGTGTGTTTCAGACAGTTAGTCTCTCCATTTTTATATCTTCTGTTAGTTTAATAAACTATGCGATTAATCCATTTAAAGCTCTTCTTTTTATCTGTTTAGGTGGTCCGATTTTGTGGTAAGATTCATATTGGTTGTTTCCCTTAACTACCTCTTGTTTAGATTAGATCTATTTTGACATCATATTTTGCTTTTCTTTTTTTTTCCAGCAAAAGTATTACTGGGATTCAGACCACCATAATTTGGTGAAGGCTCTTTGGACAAAGCAACTCAGGAGAATGATCTCAAACAACATTAGCAAGGGAAAGACAAACAACAAAAAGCCCAACTTTGTCTTTGATAACAACTGGAAGTTGATGTGGTGACATTGGAACACTCCTCAGGCACTTCATGTTAGCAACGCAAACTCCAAGAACAGGAAATCAGAGCGTGATGGAGATGGTATACATCAACACATCTCAGGTTCCAAATCTTATGCCAAGGTCAAATAATGAAATGGTATAATAAACTTATTCTTATTGTCTTATTGTGTCTATTTGTGTTTCTATGTTTTTCTTGTGTGTGTTTTAATCCATTTGCCTTTTGTATATAGATGATGGAATTGGGTGAGGAGCCAGCTATCACTGACCTGGTGCGGAAGACTCATATGAAAAGTGATGGCACGTTTGTATACAAGCGTGCACAGAGGATTATTGAAGAAGTTGAGTCTATTGTTGTTTCAGAACACCCCAGCACTGATGAGACTGATAGCCAAGGCTCCAACTCAGAAGCATCAATCACACCACTTGTGAGAGATGAGGCTTTTTACAAGGTAAATGTTTGATTCTTTTGTGGTTCCATTGCTGCGGTTGTTAAGGCTTTATTTTGTGATGGCTGTGGTAGTGTTATGTTTCGTTGTTTGTGTCTAGTGATTTTTGTTTCTTGTTTTTCTGCTTTTGTAGGTGGTCAAGCCACACAAAGGCAGGCTGTTTGGACTTGGAACAACACAAATGGAGAACTATGATCACATTGCTCCACCTGCCGTTGTTCTTACTCGTAAAGCTCAATTGGAGAAAGAGGTGATTAATCTTACTGGAATGGTCAAGTTGATGAGCCAGCAGCTCACTGCTTTGTGTGAAGCTAGAGAAGTGACAGCCTCTGATGCAACTACCAACCCTGCTCCATCTTCACCTCCTACCACAAATGAGCCGAGAATCTAGATGGCGTTGCTGACTTTCTGATAGCTTTTTTTTCTGGAAAATTGAAGACATAACAGTTAGAATCTTTTTTGTGTTATGTCTGTTAGTTTTCACATATCGGTTTCGTATTCTGTTTCTACTAAATGAATGCTTTGTTTCCATTATGTTCCAAGTGTTTCAGTTTATTTTTATGCTGTTATAGTTTTAAAAAAATCAATCTATATAGCTTTTTGTGTATTGAAAACAAAAAAAAAAACAATTTTAATTGTCAGGATTCTATAATTTTTGTCATAATAATAATAACCACAAATTTGCCCGTAGCTATTCTGAATCCAATTCTTTAGATACAAATGTTTTGTAACTAAATTCGTAGCTCCATTTGCTATAACTTCGCTTAGGATTAATTGTTGCCAAGTTCTGTAGCCACTTAGCTACACTATATCTCTTGCTAAAAGCGTTGCTAAGGTGCGACAGAAAACTCCATAGCCATGTTGTAGCTAATAGCTACGGCCAGCGCTCTTGCTCATCCGTCGCGAGCGAGCTACGACATAGCGACGGATTGGAGTTAGCGTCGACGCTGACGCCACGGTTTCTGTCCGTCGCTATCCGTCGCTTACTCTATTTTAGCTACAGATTCTCTTTTGTAGCGATGAATAAATCTTTAGCTATTTCGCTTATTTCTTGTAGTGTCCATCACTTCACCTCGTGTTAAACTCTTTTGTTATATTTCTGGTGAGTGTTCTTCTGAGACTTTAGACACTGAGACAATGCTACTCGGTTGCAGCGGTTCAAGATAAGTTAGTTCATCGCAGGTTTTATTGACATCAAGTTCAGACTGAGGAGAGAAAAGAGAAACTCATTTTCTGTCTCGGATTCTTTACTTACCTTAGATGGCTCTGTTGTTAGCTTTTGGATAGCTGATTCCTTCTTAGAACACAGTGGCTCACTGACTCTTGAGAGAGGACGTGGGTCTGGCCTTCTTTGCTTATGTGACTGAGACTTTCTTGGGTGATTATGATCATGGCAAGGTCTTGTCTCCTCTTTTGCCTGTCTTGGTTGTCTTCTGCTATAGTTACCAGAAACAAAGTGTTTCTTCATTAAGTGTTTCAGCTCAAACCAGGATGCAATTTGTGTTTCTCCTGTTCTTCTTCGGGTAGTAACAAGCTGATCCCACCATTGAATGGCATCACCCCAGAAATCTGTTGTAGCCAATCTAACCTTTTTTTCTTTCTGAGTAGTTTTGGCCATCAAAGACAAGTTCCATTTTCTGTTCCCACTCCAAGTAGCCATCATGGTCATTTTTGCCATAGAAAGATAGTATCTTGCTCCTTTTGATATTAGCATCCTTCTGAACCTGATAAACATTACCAAAGAAATCATCAGCATGTTTCTTTTGTAAAAGATCAGACTTTTTCATTCTTCTCATGATTTCAGACATCATTTCTTCCATCCGTAATTTATTTAATTTCACAGTTGGTGCCTCCTTTCTCTTACTGACATCCCCAGCCATGGTTTCCTGTTTCAATCTCAACAAGAAAAATTAGCACAATAACAGATAGCCGAAGCCTCACAAACTCTCAAGTGTTTCTCTCTGAATTTTTCTGTGTATTTTCTCTATGAATCCAGTAGCGCCTCAGCAACAAACAAAGATCAAGCTTCAGAGAACAAAACCCAACCCCAAAACAGAAGAAAGAGATAGACAAATTGCAAGATTTTTGTTTGCAAGAGACATTACCACCAAGGCTGGATTTCTCTTCAGCCAAGTTGGATATCTCTTCAACTTTTCTATTTCAAAAAAAAAATCTGGTTGGCCCTCTTGCAGATTATATAGATAGAAATAAAAGAGATTTCTGAGAAAATTGCAGAGAAAATTACAGAGATAGAAAATAGATTCCCAAAAACAAAGAGAGAAGTTTTAGAATCAAAGCCAGCTCAAGAGCCTTCAGATCTGCTCTGATACCACTTGATGAATCCCTGATAAGGAGATTCAATTGTCCCTGATTCTTTTGAAGGATGATCTGATGATTTGAGAGAGATATGGGTTGATTTTGTTGATGATAGATGGTTTGATGGGATGATCTTCAAAAATGATCTATGGATTGATCAGATCTTGTTTAGATGTGTCTTTGATCACGAGAATGAACTCTGATTTCAATCAAAGACAGGTTTTGCTTGCAGAGAATGAACTTCTAGCAATCGATGTTCAAAGATGAACAAATTATTCACAGATTTAGAGATATTATTATAAAAAAAGGTGAATGTTTTGTTCAGAAACAAAAGAGAGTTTAAGTAGAGAAGAAGAAGGAAATCGAGAGATGACTTTAAACAATGCCTTGGTTTCCCTGGCTATTAGCCTCTAACGTCTCTTCCTGCACTCAAAACGTCCACGAAAATATCAAAAATTTAGCTCTATATATATTGTATATCAACTTTATAATTTTATAATTAAAAACTATAAATTTGTGCCGTAACATCAATTTTTTATAAGGTAGAATTATGTAGACAGTCTCTCACACTAGATCGATCATTGTCGTCTGGTTGTGACCGTCTCGATCTCCTCTCCAAGCAATACTCATGTCTTTCTCTCCACGCAATCCATCTCCGATCTCACCCTCTCGATTTACAAATCATTATTCATTGTTTGTTTTACTGAGACTAAGCAACGCTTAACTTCATACGCTGTATCCCTACGGTACTGTTGGCTTCGAGCAAAGGTAAATGTGTTATATACCAGGACGACGATGATGAACCTATCCTACTTCCGGATCTGGCTGACGACAACCTCATCAAATAGCTTGTCTCTTATAGGCAAGATCTTAAATTCCAAAAAATGCAGAATGTTGAACGTCTTATTGTTGCGATGTCGGAACAGTGGGGAATGTCAGATAAGATTTCCGCTTATGATCTAGGCAATGGTCGGTTCTCATTCAACTTTGATAACGAGGAAGATCTTAATTCTGTCCTCAGCCAAGGTCATTTTCACCATAAATACTGTATGTTTGTCCTTGTACGATGGGAAACGGTGATCGACGAGAACTATCCATCAATGATCCTGTTTTAGATCCAACAACAAGGAATCCCTCTGCACCTTTGCACGGAACAGAATCTTGAAGCTATTGGTGATAGACTGGGGAAGTTGGAATCTACAGATAGGGCAGAGGGGAGGATTAAGGTCACAATGGACTTGACTAAGCCCTTGAAGTTTACACGGAAGTTGCAGACAAGGAAGAAGGAGGATATTACGATAAAACTTTTCTATGTAAGCTATTTAAACACTGCTCAACATGTGGCCTTATGACACATGAAAATCAAGACTGGTTACCAAAGAAACACGTTATGAACCAGACGGTCCCTCTTGAGAATGTGTTTTATAGAGTTTGTCCACCAAGACAAGACGGGCCCTCTCGTGGGAACGTGGAACGAGGTAAAGATGAGACTTCTTACAAGTCTCTCAATGATGGTTCAAGCTCTACTTTGAGAGTCCAAAGATCATCTCATTCGAGCCGAGTGCATCGTGTCAACAGTTGAAGAGATAGCCGATACAACCCGTACTCTTATGTACGTAACAAAGGCCATGAATAAATAATTCCAGTTCGGGAGCAAGTATGGAAAGAGAAACAGCAGCCTTTGAGGACAGTTGAGCCAGCCAAGAAGAGAATGGACATGGATACGGTTCGTACATATAGTAGTCCTAAGAAGAATATCGGGAACAGAGGAAAGAGTGTGGTTGCGCTATTGGACAGGTCTCAGAAGTACAAACGAGACGATATGAATGTCACTTACAGAGATGGGACTGGCAGCGGTAAGTCGACAGTGGAGGGTGGGACAGCGGATGATCTCATTCCACCATATGATGCTCTAAAGATTGATGCCTTAAGCGAACAAGAGCAAGACGACGAAGAACAACTTGTTGACGCGGATATGCAAGACGCCCCTGTTGGTAATGAACTAATGGTACTAGAGGAAGATGATCTTCTTGAAGAGGACCTAAACCAAATAGAGAATCAGGAGCTCATTGAGATGGATAGATCACAGCCACTCCTTGCATCTGAGCATGATAATTCAATCCTTATGATTGAAGCAAAGGAAAAAACAGTTGATGATGATACTGGAGAAGACTATGCGAAAGCTTTGACGAGAAGTGCTACTCGTTCTCTGTTCTCGACGTCACATGCCGTAAGTCGTAGGGCTTCACCGAGAATAAATGATAAGCCAAAAACAGCCCAAGGAAGTGGGGCGAGAGGACAGAGAGGGCACCAGCAAGCTACGGCTTTGAAGAGGTCAAAAACGGTTCAAAAGAAAGGTATGGTGGATGCCAAACATCCACCCCAACCTCATTAAAGAAGACGCTCAGCTGGAACTGTTGACGGATAGGGAACGACCTCACAGTTAGACGCCACAAGGAGATGTGTCAGAAGCATCGTCCATGACTCTTGTTCCTTTCTGAGACAAAGAATAGGAAGCAATTGTTGCAAGACATTCAGGCTGGCTTAGGATTTAAATGGATGGAACTCCTCCAAACTTTCTCCTGATGCAAATATAATGGATCATATATCAAGTTGCAGGAAAGCGCTAGCACAGTGGAAAAGAGAAAGGGATTTGCACTCAGCAAAATTGGTCGAACAGCTTAAAGCTAAGGTCGATAATCTTTACCCTGATGATGATGCCACAACCGAAGAGATAGCAGAGACCTTGAAAGAACCAACTGATGCTCTTAAGGCAGAAGAACAGTTTTGGAGGCAGAAAGCAGAATACTTTGGCTTTTGGAAGGTGACTTGAACACTAAATTCTTTCAGGCCATTACAAAGCAACGGAGAACTAGGAATAAGATCAGAAGCCTCATAGACACATCAGGAAACCTTGTAGAGGAAGGGGAAAAATTAGTAGACATTGCTACTAGTTACTTTAGAGATTTTTTTCAGTCATCCAACCCTCAACTCATTGATAAGGCTTTGGCAAATGTTACTACGCCCATTTTCGGACCGGTTGAATGCGGATCTTACAGCTCATGTATCACAATGGGAAGTTAAATTGGCCCTCTTTGTAATGCAGCCAGAAGAGGCGCCGGGTCCTGACTGCTTCACTGCCTTATTCTACTAGAAGTTCTGGGACATTGTGAAGGACGACTTAACTCGTATGGTTAATGAGTTCCTTTTTGATGGAACAATGGCCGATGAACTCAATGATGCCAACATTTGCCTAATACCGAAGAAGGATAAACCAAATAAGATGTCACAATTTCGGCCCATTAACCTCTGTAATGCCAGTTACAAGATAATATCTAAGGTCCAATGCCAACGATTGATAAAATTTTACCGGATCGAATTTTTGAAACCCAGTCAGCCTTTGTTGCTGGAAGACAGATGACAAATAATGTTTTGATAGCATAGGAAATGTTCAATGCTCTGCGCACAACCTCTGGGGGAATTGAAAAGCGAATGTCTATAAAGACTGACATGAGTAAAGCCTATGATAGGTTGGAGTGGGAATTAATCAGTGCGGTCATGAAGAAGATGGGATTCTCAGATACATGGATTGAATGGATAATTAGTTGTGTATCATCGGTGAAATACCATGTCTTATTCAATGGCCGCCAAGAGGAAATATAACCCCTAAACGGGGTTTGCGATAGGTAGATCTTTTGTCTCCTTTCATATTCATCTTATGCACGAAAGCGCTCGTTAGCCTTCTAAATCATGTTGAGAATCATGGAAATATAACGGGGGATGCGCGTTTCACGCACTAGCCCTCCGGTATCCCACCTTCTCTTTGCTGATGATAGAATGTTCTTCTGCATGGCAGAGCCACGTGAATGCAATGAAATCATGAAATCACTTGGGACCTATGGGAAAGCGTCTGGACAATGCATTAACTTTGAGAAAGCATCCTTACTCTTTGGTAAGGGAATACATGGACATGTCAAGAAAAAATTAAAATCTTCAACTAGAATTGGAAATGAGGTTGGAATGGGTTCCTATCTTGGTATCCATGAAGATATTAGTGGTTCTAAGAAAAGGTTCTTTGCCTTTCTTAAGGAACGACTACAAACCCGTGTTAATGGCTGGACAGGAAAATGGTTATCAAGGGGGGGGGGATGAAAATGCTCATAATATCTATACTATTGGCTCTACCCACGTATGTAATGTCAACCTTGCTTCTACCTTTAGAGACTTGTGAGAATTTAGCCAGTGCCATTGCACAGTTCTGGTGGAGCTCAAACCCTCCTAAAAGAGGAGTTCACTGGGTAATGTTGGACAAACTATGAAAATCAAGGGATGAAGGAGGAATAGGATTCAGTATGATTCATGAATTTAACTTGGCATTGCTTGGAAAGTAGTTATGGCGATTAGTACAATTTCCAAATTCCCTATTGGCAAGAGTTCTGAGAGGATGATATTTCCGATGTAGCTCGCCGTTGTGACTAAACGAGGTGAACAACCCCTCTTATGGGTGGATGAGTATAATGGCTGAAAAACCATTAATAACAATGGGGATTGGACAAAAGGTACACTCTGGTAATGAGATTGGGATTTGGGAAGATCTTTGGGTCCCAACAATACCAGCAAGATCAGCTAGGCCGATTACACCGGTACTTCATCCAATGATGCATGTAAGTGATCTGATGATTGGAAACCCGAAGAGATGGAATACTGAGATGTTGGAAAACTTTGTCCATCAGGTTGACATCCCATTGATTCAATCGTTGGCCATAAGCCAAGATTATCATCGGGATTGATATTGTTGGAGCTATACGAAGAATGGGATGTACACTGTCATTGGCCATAAGCCAAGATTATCATCGGGATTGATATTTCCTCCTTAAGCAAGTTAGTTACTGGGTAGCAACTAACTTGCTTAAGGAGGAAATATTGGAGGTGCAGGAATCTAGTATAATGAAGCTCCAGGCCTTTGCTTGGAAAATAAAAGCTCCTCCAAAAATCAGACATTTCATTTGGTAGATGATATCTAGACAGTTAGCAGTGACAAGTAATCTGAATCATCGTCATATGATATACGACAACCATTGTCCTCGTTGTGGTGCAGAGGATGAAACTATAAATCACGCCATCTTTGAATGCCCTCCAACTATACAAACTTGGGCACATGCGGCAACCCCAACACCGCCTACATTATTTCCAAGTGGAAGCCATTTCACAAATATAGATTACCTGTTCTGGCGAAAGAATGATATTGAAGATCCAGATTTGGACAAAGACTCATATCCTTGGATCATTTGGTATATTTGGAAAGCGAGGAACAATAAACTCTTCAGAGGGATAGACATGGACCCTTTGGAAACTGTCAGACACGCTGAATCAGAATGCCACACTTGGTTTGAAGCAAATCAAAGATCGGAGGAAGAGGTGGAAGCACAAAATCCAGAACGGCCTCCAATGTCAGAGAGATTAATGATAGATGGATCATTGACACATGACGCATTCATTAGTGGTTATGGATGGACATGGATAAATTCTAGAGGAGTGATGCAACTATTGGGAGCAAGGATTCAACGAAGACGAATCTCACCATTACATTCAGAACTGGAGGCTTTATCATGGGCAATGGAGTGTATGCACGAGTTATCGACATGTCAATCCTTTGAGACCGACTGCAAGGACCTAATCTCGATGATCAAAGACCCCGGAGAATGGCCGAACTTTTCTAGTGAGCTGGAGGAGTTTATGAAGTTAAAAAACAGATACACAGAGTTTTCGATTGTTTTTTGTCCCTCGTTCAGAAAATGTATCATCTGATTCGTTATCTAAGATGGTGAGATCTTTCCATAAGGACTTGTACTACAATGGTTGTTATGTTCCGGTCTGGTTTCCCAGATAACCTCAAGCTTGAGTAATAGAACAGTCAGTTGGTTGAAAAAAAAAAAAACATCAATTTTTTTATAATTTACAAGTAAGTCTCACATAACTTAGCAAATTTTCTGCATATTTTTTAAGATCTATATAGTCACTTACATACATAACTATATAGATCTTAAAAAATATGCTCAAAATTATCCGGCTAAGTTATGTGAGACCTACTTGTACATTATAAAAAAATTGATGTTTTTTTTTTCTTCAACAAGCTGTTCTATTACTAAAAAAATATATTATGTTTCAAAAAATATAGTTATGTATATTTCTTTTAAAAACGCCAAAAATCATTCAATAAAGTGCTTAAAATTATGAATGTTATAATTTTACAAAATTAAAATAGTATAAAGAGCAGTATGGAGAGAGATGTATCCAGCTATATGGAAGAATCGTATGTGTGTACATTACTAAAATGTTTTATTTTTAATCAGTTTATTGTACAATAATGTTCACTAATATAATAATACTAAAATATTTCTTCGTTGAAGGAACCTCTATTTAAACGGTGGGAGTTTTGTGAGAATCTCCAAGGTGAGGTCGAGAGCTCAGAAAAACTAGAGTGTGAGAGAGAGTGTTTGTTTGAGAGTGAGAGAAAGAAAAAAAAGATTTTGAGTGAAATTAGGGTTTTACTTCTCATTCTATTTATCTTTAAACTGTCAAAATCCTAGCTTCTTCGGTTTCCTTTCTTTTTAATCGTCTGTCTTTCTTTAAAACACAAATCACGACTTTCTTATGAAGTGTTGTTTTATGGATTTATATTTTTTTTTCAAAATTCATCCAGTAGACACACTTTAGCCAAAACAAAATCAGGTGTTTCCTAGAAATCAAGATCCTAAATACTATGATTTTTCTGTCATTTAACATTCTTTTTGTTGATTTATAGAGTTGATCAACTTCGTGGGCATTTTTTAGTTCCCTCAAGTTCGATCCTCTTTTTATTTATTTATTTGTGGATATATTTCCGTAGTTTTGATCTAATGGAGGTTGCTTATTTCAAACCTCTTTGATCCAATTTATTTCTACAAAAAAAAAAATCCAGTCTTTGAATTTTTTTCCTAAAAAAGACAGGGTTTCTTTCAACAGGTTTCTAAATATAATATTTTGTTCTTGTAGCATATCTTTTTTTTTTGTTTCAGGAACCTCTCATGGCGGATTTCTTCGGTAGCAGCCATGGCGGCGAACTAATGGAAGCACTTCAACCTTTTTACAAAAGTGCTTCCACGTTTGCTTCAGACTCCGCGTTTGTAGCTTCAAACGCTGCATTTGCGTCCACGCCAAATGATCCCTTTTCTTTTTCTTATTATAATTACCAGCCTCAAAATATCTCTTCCTTTTCCACGACCCACTCTGATTATGGATCCTTCCCGGATATTTATCCTGGATCCATGACCTATCCATCTTCATTTCCCTCGGATCTTCAAAAACAACCCGATCAAAACTACCAAGCTCAATTTCATTACCAAAACGATTCAACAAATACTCACCAAGACAACCATTATACGCTCAATTTCGTCGACCCAAACAACTCAGATTTTTTAACCCAACCTGATCCGGTTCCAAGTTCGGGTTTAGTTCCAAAGCCGACTAAACTCTATCGTGGAGTGAGGCAAAGGCACTGGGGAAAATGGGTTGCTGAGATTCGTTTACCCAGGAACCGAACCCGTCTATGGCTCGGAACATTCGACACAGCCGAGGAAGCCGCGTTGGCCTATGATCGTGCAGCGTTCAAGCTTCGCGGTGACTCAGCTCGACTGAATTTTCCGGCTCTACGATACCAAACCGGTTCATCTCCGTCTGATATCAGTGTATACTACGGACCTATTCAAGCTACCGTTGACGCCAAGCTCGAAGCCATTTTAGCTGAGCCAAAGAATCAGCCAGGAAAAAAAGAGAGAACGTCGAGAAATAGAGCTAAAGCTACGCCTTCTTCGATTGAGCATTCCACGCCTCAACAACAATCCGGGTCGGGCGAGAGTGATGGGTCAGGTTCACCGCCTTCGGATATGATGGCGCTGGAGATGTGTGTTGAGACACCGATTCCGTGGAATGATAATTTCATACTTGGAAAGTGTCCTTCTTACGAGATCGATTGGGCTTCCATATTATCGTGAAAATTTATGATTTAATTAATTATTCTTTAAATCAAGATTTTGTATTTGCGTTTAAATTTCTAGTGGTCTTAGTTGTGCCTACTTTCAAATTTGTGATTTAGGAAAGTATAAACTGTAAATTATGGAAAGTAGAAGGTTTTTGTTCATGTCGTACCATGCAGATCTTTTCATTTAAAAACTAAAAATTGAGTTTGGTTGGTAATTTTTTGTTTGAAAGGCTTTTTTTGGTTGGTTGGTAATTGGTATCAAATTTTCCCTCTCTTCTACTGTCCAATTCAATATAGCTAAAAATAAATGGTATAAATGCGTACATGGATGATCATCGGTTTGCAAAGATTTTATGGTACATTTATAAAGGACAGAATAATTAAGATTTTAGTAATATTGATGTTGATCCTCCAGATCCCTTGAAATTAGGAGAGACTGAATCTCTACTATAGGCGGTTCAGGCCTCAGCCACAGCCACAGGTGGAACAACCAATGTGCAAGAAATGGACGAAATAAATTTACCCTTAATCCTGGGTCGCTGGTGTTTCACAAATGAATCATGGAAAGAACATGATTTATTTTTGGGACAGGGCTGGTATAGCACGCTACCGGGTTTTGAGGGACTAATGGGGGCAAGAACATAAGAGAAAGTCTTTCACCATTACACTAGGAGATGGAAGCTCTCATATGGGCAATGGAAAGCATGAGGAACTTACGTCAATATCATGTTACTTATGCGACCGATTGTATCTAGTTGGTGAAAATGATTTCAACACCAGAGGATTGACCGACATTTGCAAATTATTTGGACGGACGACATCAAAATTCTTCAAGAAATTTTTACTCATTCAGAAATTATTCATATCAACCGAACGCTGAATGCAAAGAAAGACAATCGGGTGCGGAGTGCTAGGAAACATACGTCTTTCGTTGTTAATGCAGAGTTACCAGTGTATACTCGGAGAATGAACAATATGGCTGTTTTCTTTGTTCCATTCATTGAATACATATTCAAAATTAGAGTGAAAGATTAACTTGTGATTCAACCATAATCCATCGGAATAATAAATCTTTGAAAGAAAAAAGTCAAAAGAGAGAACTATAACGCACGCGTGAGCTGTCAACAGCTGTGAATGGACACTACGCAAGACATGTCTCTTTGTCAATTTAACTACCGACATATTCTTGAAGTCAAAGAGTTCACTAAAACCAACACAGCTCATATCTTAATTTATCGACTGTTCTTTTTGCCCATTCCTTGAGTCTAATTTCTGTGGGAATCGAAATTCACACTGTCGATTTCCGTTTAAATAAGAAAACTAGGAAAACCTTAATTTTCCAGAGGACCCGGATATCTGCTAATTACCACACGTCAAGCAATCAGAACACGAGAATAACAACGATAAGAATAAGAAATCGAAAAAGAGAGCAAAGTAGATCTTATTCCGAATCTGCGTATGAGCGTTTACAACAAGGTATAAGCCTGGGCTCGAGAGCTGTCGGCGAGATTCCTAGTTCTAGCAACCCTAAGACG
>NC_027752.1:21936372-21937143 GCF_000695525.1 Brassica oleracea var. oleracea
CTACGTAGCGACCAAGCGGGACGAGCGCTCGGTTGCTACGTAGCGACCGAGCCTTGGCTTAAGCTCGGTCGCTACGTAGCGACCGAGCCTTGGCTTGAGCTCGGTCGCTACGTAGCGACCGAGCGGGATGGACGTTTGGTCGCTGCGTAACGACCTGTTTCGAGGACATCTCGATTCTTTCTTCCGTAAAGCTTTTTCGTAAGGAAGAATCTATTTCGAAAAGTACTCTTCGGAGAAATTCTTATTTTCTTCCTCTGACGTTTTGAATGTTAAATTTGTCGTAACCGTTTGACCCCAACAGTTAGCCCCCCAGCCCGTTAGAGTTGTGACTCTAGTGGGTGGATAGATGACTTTGGCAATGTTAAGTGTATTGGACGAAATTCACATTTTAAACTCCGCGGAAAAGTAGTGAGCTCTTGTCGTTCATTTTCTTCACACCTTCCCTTCTTTATTCCTTCAAACTCATTCAAAAATTAAAAAACTCTCTAGTTTCATAACTTTCCTTTCAACATGTCTTCCTCCCAAGGTGATAAGAAGGATTCCGACGTCGAGATGGGCGAGGCCACTTCTCCGGCTCCGGTTCTAACTTCTCCGGCGGAAGCGCCGCCTTGTGTTGCCGGTCATCTTTCTTTCCGTGAGGAACTAGTTCGTCGTCAAGCCGAGAAAGAACTAGCTCAAGCTGGCTCTGAGTTTTCCGTCTTCTTCCGCGCAGGTCGTTGCCTCGTGTCATTGGACCGAAGTCATGGCTCTTCTCCCGCAAGCCCTACCTGG
>NC_027752.1:21937387-21938440 GCF_000695525.1 Brassica oleracea var. oleracea
TTTTCTCGGACTTAGTCTTAAGAATTTTCACCGTTCGCAGTTCATATAATTGATCGATGGGATGATCAGTGAATGTGGTTCTGAGACCAGTCGCCTTTCCGGGGAGTTGGTGGAGCTTCAGGGCAGATGGTCCGAAACCGAGGCCATGTTGACTGTGCGGTGACTAACCGGCTATCGTTTTTCCTGTCGCGATTTCTTCCAGATTTGTTTCGATGTAAAGTAACTCTCACTCTGCGAAAGTGTCGAAGCTCGAGGTTGCGATAGGAGAGCTTGAGAGGGACCTTAGGAAGACGGCGAGTTCCTTACTTAAGGAAAAGAAGGCCAGGAAGGCCAAATCCTCTGAGGTGCGTCGACTCAAGCAGTAAGAGAGTCATCTTCGTGAGATGGCTATGTCTGTTTAGGACGTTTTGTGAGTTCGATGTGATCAGCATCGGACTTGGTGGCATGTGCCGTTGTTTCACGTGGGATCCAAGAAGCTACGGATGCCCTTCGCGCGGAGTTTCAAGCTCGCTTGGCGAAGATTTCTGCTTCCCTGGGTTCCCTCGAGTGTATCCGGAGCAGGGATCTAGCTTTGGCAACGATTGACAAACTTTTGAGGCATCTTTTGCGACGTCTCGCGATGCCAAAGGTTGCTTCTCCTAAACGGTTGACTAATATCCGAAGACCTCGCACTGATTTTACAGGTGAGGAGGTTTTGATAAGTCGAAAACACCTAGAGCGTGGTAAGAATTTTTTCCGATTTTGGGGAGTATACGAGCATACGTACCCACTCCCCCCCCTTTTTAATGGGGGGGGACAGCTGAATTTGCCTTTCGGCAAACTGCCTACGTATTCCTTGCGGAGATCAATCCGTCTCGTAGTTCAGTTTCATGCCGCGAGTGTTCTTACTTGGCGGTAGATGTCGCGATGTCCGCCTTGACCTTGTCGATCGTGGCTGGGTCAACGCTATTTTCCGGATGTTCCGGTTGAGTTGTAGCGTGGGCTTCAGACTTGTGTCGAGCTTCGACGTCCGATGCGTTTGCGTTGGTAGACATTTTTAATTCGTTTTTTCCT
>NC_027752.1:21939741-21940264 GCF_000695525.1 Brassica oleracea var. oleracea
TGTCTTACCGCCTTATGTTTTTGCGATAAGACTCTAGTTTCCTCCTCTACTATGATGTAGTCCGTTGCTTTGTGGAGGGCGTCCTGGATCGTTCGTGGTTTGTGGAGAGTTATCCACTTTCTGAATTTCGACTTGTACCAGAGCGTCTTTCTCAGCGCGTCGATGGCAACTTTGTCGCTTATCCCACTGACCCTTGACATTATCAGCTTGAACCGACTGATAAACTCACGGAGGGGTTCGTCTTCCCCCTGGTAAGTATAAGCCTGGGCTCGAGAGCTGTCGGCGAGATTCATAGTTCTAGCAACCCAAAGACGGCTAAACCTAATTAAGTCGTAGCACGAAATAACAAAAACGGAAAATTGCCTAAATTGCTCTAAGTGCTAAGTTTGCTCTGAAAAGTCCTCTCCCCATGCTCCTCGCCTAAGACTCCTTATATACTAGCTCCAAGGTCGGTTTACGCTTTTACTCTTCTGCCCTTAAGCCGTCATAGCATAAAAATGGAGATATTCCATTTTTCCCGATC
>NC_027752.1:21940974-21951775 GCF_000695525.1 Brassica oleracea var. oleracea
GGGCTCGAGCTCGGTCGCTACGTAGCGACCGAGCGGGACGGACGTTCGGTCGCTGCGTAACGACCTGTTTCGAGCTTTCGTCGGACATCTCGATTCTTTCTTCCGTAAAGCTTTTTCGTAAGGAAGAATCTATTTCGAAAAGTACTCTTCGGAGAAATTCTTATTTTCTTCCTCGGACGTTTTGAATGTTAAATTTGTCGTAACTGTTTTTGACCCCAACAATTTCGACCTATAAATAATAGTCGAAATTCGGTTGTGAAATATAAAAGTTTATTTTTGGGTATAATGTTAAATTTATTTATCAACAAAAAATTTACAATACAAAAAATTGAAATGATTACAAAACTTAAAACATATAACAAATTTTCTCCCGATCTTGAATCAGACCCAGAGCAGGACCTCATGTTATAAAAACCCATTCAATAATTTTAAAAGTTTATTTTTTATATCATTGAAAACTATACTTAAAAACTGGACAAAGAATAATCTACATAAAACGAAAATGAAGAGACTAATAATATTCTAAAATATATTTTCATATATAATATTCGATACTTAAAAACTACTATATCTTTTCATATATAATATTCTAAAATATTATTTTTCATAAATTATTATAATAAAACAATTTATAACATTTTGGAGCCCCTATGTAAGATGGGTTCCATTAAAATGTTTGATCCCAATGATCTTAAACCCGACTCTGTCTTAGATAGGTATTTTTCTCCATCCAACAAACCATCTTGTAATGGTAGAAAACCATGTTGTTAGGACATAATGAAGACACCATGTTTCAAATTGTCTTGTCAATTGTTCGGATGAGTTATGGAGCTGTGTGGTAGATACTGTTTGGCCTCCTATTGTTACGTTTGCGTTATACGCCATGGATCACTGCTTAAACAATCAAGAAGACTTGGTTCAATAGCAGAACATTGAAGAGAGAGGAGTGTGGTATCAATGATGTTCTAGTAGGGATTTTTTGTTCATGGTCGGAGTGATGCCGTAAGCTCCGTCCATATGGGGTATGAGTATTGACGAGCACAAAAAAGGTGGTTGCAAGTCTCATTTCACTCTCCGCATAAATGACAAGCTTGATTCTCACCCTACACTCGTGTATGATCTCCGTTGAAAACATGTTTTGGAAACCGAACCACACAATGAATGAAAAGAGAACACTTCCTTAAAAAAACCGAACCAATGCACTCCACTCCACTTCTTTGCTTTGGTGCCTTGTTGTTCACAAGTCTATTTTTTGGACTAGAACCATGTCTCCTCAATACACGATAGCTGCCTACATCCTTGAGGGTGGTGGAATAGAATGGATGCGGGTCATCATATCCCATAGGTGATAACCACGACATCAACCTAAATTCCACTCTCGAGAAGTGGCTGCAATGAAAACCATTACATGCCGAGTTATACCTATCACTTTCATGCTTGATTCTGCTGCCATATTAAGAAGTGTACTCGTGTTTAACATGTTATCAAGCCAAAAAGAGTATTTTTACCATCACCAATATCGAGTTAGAGAAATTATGATGACGATTGCCAAAGTTTCAGAAGTTTGCACCAAATCCAAGAGCCTGAATATTGACCACTCACATCACGAAAACATCAATGCCACAAGAGATTCGCCTGATTGCAAACAATTCAAAGGGATCCGAGATTGTAACTGGTATCCAGATTTAGCTTAAAACAAATACACGAGAGGAGTCAGCCATACTCCTTATACCGATCCCTTTCTTTGCCCCAGTCTTGCACAAATCCGCTCAATCCACCTTTCTTTGCTTGTTTGAATTTAGAGACCCAGCCATAGAAATCCACTACGCCTTCTCTCGATTGTGTTGTGTAATATTTTCAAGAGTCTTGATGCAGCGTGATTACCTTTTTACTCTTTGGCTTTAGGTTTTAACTTTCCTTTTCTATTAACGTTTTTAGATTACGTGGGCATCCTATTATACAAAGGATTATGATTATAAGATAAGGGAGGACATTAGATTGGAATCCTCTTAGACTTAGGTCTTTTCTTGAGTATATATACGCAACCTCTTGGTTTGTAAGAGGTACGTTTTATTCATTGATTATTAATATAAAGAGCTTTGGTGTTCTTGATCCTTGCATTCGGCTAGAACATAGGTGTTCTCGACGATTACAAGAAGACTTTGATCCTAGGAATTCTCAAACTGAATAGGATTATTGTCTTATCGTAGAGCGAGTTACATTAGTTGGTATCAGAGCCAGCAAGTTTTAGATCCCTATTTAAAACTCGGTCCGTCTGCACCATGGCGCCTCGCAAAACCTCACCCGAAGAACAAATTGACGAGATTCGTCAAACTAAACATTCACAGCAGAGCTACAGGTAGCTCTCCAAACAGCTATCGAAAACGCTCTCACTACGGTCTTGCAAAGACAGCAGGATGAGCACCAGGGACACAACAACAGAGCTCGTCGTGAGAACCTTGATGACGAAGAATGGTTGGATAATATTTTTGCCGATCAGCGTCAAGAGCAACAACAACGTCGACATCAGTATGAAGAAAACCCTATTAATGATCGTGGTCTTAGGCAAGAAGTAATCCTCGGTAACCATCCTCCTCGATAGGAATCGAGTTTTAGCTCAGATATTCCAGAATTCTTAGGAACTCTGAATCCAAGATTTCATTGACTGGATCAACATGGTGGAAGAGATCTTGGAGTTCAGAAAATTCCCGGACAATATGCGAGTTTCTTTAGTAGTAACACGTTTCAAGGGACGAGCTACGGCTTGGTGGCAACAGCTCAAGGAATCTCGCCGACAAGCGAACAAATCCCGCATAGATTCTTGGGCTCGCTTAACCAAACACATGAGGCGTAACTTTCTTCCATACAACTACGAGCGCAACTTGTACAATAAACTACAAAACCTTCGACAAGGCAATCGTTCTGTAGAAGAATACACAACTGATTTCTTTCACATGGCGGCTCGAATGACCACAGCAGAAACACAAGAGCAATTAATCTCTCGATTCATTGGGGTATTACGTTCTCAACTTCAGAATGCTTTACAACAATTTAACCCATCAACGGTGTCTGAAGCTCACCAGCGTGCTCTCGCTATGGAAGTCCAACTCCGTTCAAACTGGACCTCGTCTTCAACACGGACGCGACCTCAACTCAACACAACAACCGAGACCACTCTCGGGCAGTCCTCTAACGCCACAACTTCAAAACCAGATGCAAATCAAAAGGATATTCCTAATGACTCTATTGCATCATCAAGACTAGCAAGATCGAATGCTTTGCGTTGCTTCACGTGTGGAGAGAGAGGCCATATTCAAACGGCCTGTCCGAAACAGAATCGTAGAGGTTTACTAACTCAAGAAGCAGCTTGCGACGGCGAGCCTCGTTTTGACGAGTACAACTCCGACCAGGACAATGACAACGATGAGATCGAGGGAGATACATGACCACATAATCAAATCTTGGTCCTTCGACGCAGCTGTCTGGCTCCACGTTCTTCATTGGAATCATGGTTGCGCAGCTCGTTGTTTCGATCTACCTGCACGATCAATGACAAGATCTGTAAACTTATCATTGATTCTGGCAGCTGTGCCAATGTCATTGCCGAAGAAGCTATTCTGAAACTGGGCATCAACACAACTTCACACCCGTGTCCATATTAACTCGCTTGGCTTAATAAGAAAACAGAGTTGTATGTGGTTAGCCAGCTCGAATCGGAGAATCTTAACCTCCATGATGAGAACCAAGCCATTAACACGGCGAGTAACAAAAAGCGTCGATTTCGGGCTCAGGTCCGCCCTATGCCGACTCTGGAGACACCCAACTCTGGAACGGATGCGAATCTCCCACCTACGGCGTCGGGAGGAGACGAGTCAACACGTGAGAAGGCTAAGGACACCTAGACCTACGACGTGGAAGATAGCGAATCTGAGCCGGAACCCAATAAGGAAGCATCTGATGGAGCAACGAAAGCGGAGTCTCCCATGGTCGCTTACCTGGAACAAATGTTCACCAAGAGGCTCGATGCCATGCAGCCCATCCGGAAGAGCAACCCCGACTCTTATGCCGATACTCCTTTCACGGATGAGATCACCTTGATCGAGATGCCCAGGAAGTTCTCCTTCCCCTCCATAAAGGCGTATGACGGCTCCACTGATCCGGACGACCACGTCGCCCAATACAGACAAAGGATGCTCGCCGTAGCACTCCTAAAGGGGTCGCGCGAAGCTACCATCTGCAAAGGGTTCGGCTACACCCTGACCGGACCCGCTCTGCACTGGTATATCAACCTACCCTCAAGGTCCATAGCCTCCTTCGCGGTTCTCAGAGATAAATTTGTGGAACAATTCGCCAGCAGCAGGGACATAGAGAAAACCTCAGATAGCCTCTACGAAATCCTGGAGCACCGGGCGGAACCCCTACGAGGCTACATAGCCCGCTTCAATCAAGAGAAGGTGGCTATTCCCGAATGGAGAATCCCCACTGCTATCTCTGCGTCCAAGAGAGGCCTGCTCCCCGACGGAGACCTCTATAAGGAGTTAACCAAACACCAATGTAAAACCATGGAAGACGTCCTATCTCGTGCCTGGGCGCAGGTAAAATGGGAGGAAGATGTCGCCCAAGATGATCAGACCAAACCGAACCGAACGAGACGAGAAACCCTCTCAAAGATCAGCTAGGGACTCCGAAAATCGAAACCGAGGCAGATACCAGAACCGGCCGATCGAGAAGGCAGAAGGGATGGCAGTGTCCACGTGGCAAGACATCTCTCACCTTTCCATCTCAAGGCCGGAGCTGATCAATGTTCTGAGGCAGGTGGGCCAACAGGTCAAGTGGCCTCAGAAGATGAAAGCACCCGACTCTTTCCGGAACCCTGGTTTCTGGTGCGACTTCCACCGAGACCATGGTCACAAAATGGAGGACTGCGTCGCACTAAAGATCGAGGTCAACGAGCTGCTTAAGAAAGGACACCTCAGGGAGTTTCTTTTGGAGAAGGCCAAGAGCCATCTAAGCAAGGAGATAACGGGAAAGCCCACTGAAGTTGCTCCCGTCTCGCCACCTCGACAGGACCGAGTGATTTATGTCATATCGGGCGGTTCGGAGATCAGCGGCATAAGCCATGCAGCCGCAAAGAAAAGCACCTGTAACGCTAAGCACGGCCTAGAGGCAGCCAAGCCAAAATGCCTGCTCCTAGGCACAGACTAAACAAGCTTCACGGCCAAGGAGCAGGAGAAAGTTCTCACCCCGCATCACGACGCCCTGGTCATATCGCTCACTGTAGCAAACTGCCTGGTGAAAAGGATATTGGTAGATAATGGAAGCTCCGGCAACATCATCTTCCAGGCCGCATACAAGGACCTGGGGCTAGAGGAAAGAGCTCTAACTCGGAGGACAACCCCACTTATAGGGTTCAGCGGGGAAGTCAAACAAACTGCCAGAGAGGTGACCCTCCCGGTATACGCCGAAGGAATCAACATGTCAACCAAGTTCCTCGTTGTTGACTGCGAGTCGTCCTACAATATGATCCTAGGACGGCCCTGTATTCACGGCATTGGAGCCGTCCCCTCGACTCTTCACCAGGTGGTGAAACTCCCCACACCCTGGGGCATAAAGGCGACCAGAGGAGATCAGGAGTATTCCCGCTCCTTCTACCAGACTACTCTGAAAGGAAAGACCAAGGTCTTATAGCAATTACAGAGTAAGCCTCTGGCTCATCACACCGAGGAACCGGAGGTGGAGGAGATGGACGACTTGCCATTAACAGAAGGAGATCAGAACCGACATCTCAAGATTGGTTCCAATCTGACCGAAGGATTGAGGAGAAGAGTGATAGACTTCCTCAGGTCTAACTCCGACTACTTCGCTTGGTCCCACGCAGACATGCCTAGGATCGATCCGGAAGTCATCATGCACAAGCTGCAGGTGGATCCTCTACATCAACCCGTTAGACAAAAAAGAAGGAAATTTGCTCCGAAAAGAGACACAATCAACAACGATGAAGTCAAAAGCCTGCTCGGCGTGGGGTTCATTCGTCAGGTACAATATCCGGAATGGCTAGCCAACGTCGTCGTGGTCAAGAAAAAGAAAGGGAAGTGGATAGTCTGCATTGACTTCACGGACCTCAACAAGTCCTGTCCAAAGGACCCCTTCCCGCTACCTCATATCGACAAGCTGGTGGACGCCACCGCGGGGCATCAGTTGATGAGCTTCATGGATGCGTTCTCAGGCTATAATCAAATACTTATGCATCCAGAAGACCAGGAGAAAAAATCCTTCATGACATCCAGAGGGATCTACTGCTACAAGGTTATGCCCGTCGGCCTAAAGAACGCGGGATCAACCTACCAACGACTGGTGAACATGATGTTTGCGGACCAGATCGGGTGAACCATGGAGGTCTACATCGACGACATGCAGGTCAAGTCCCTGGAGGCGGATGACCACATATCTCACCTATAGAAGGCCTTCTCCACCCTCCGGAAGTATAACATGAAGCTCAACCTAGCTAAATGCTCATTCGGGGTCAGTTCTGGCAAGTTTCTCGGGTAAATTGTAACCCACCAGAGCATCGAGGCCAACCAGGAGAAAACATGGGCCATTCATTCAATCCCTTCACCGAAGAACGTCAAGGAGGTTCAAAAGCTAACGGAAAGGATGGCGGCCTTGAGCAGGTTCATCTCCAAACTCTCCGACAAATCTCATGCCTTCTTCGGAACCCTCAAGAATCCAAGGGACTTCCAATGGACGGAAGAGTGCGAATCCGCTCTCTAAGAGCTAAAGTCGTTGATATACCATGGATTTGACCCATTTTCATCGATGGTATATAAGTATTTTACTATCTATATATTATATATTCTATCCTATTAGGTATGTTTTCAGGTTCAGGAGTATCTTGGGGGAAAGTGATGATTATGGAGCATTTAGAAGCTTAAAAGAGATTTCATCCGAGCTGACCATTAGAGGTCGATACGAAGAAGAAGCAATCGTTCGACGCACATCCAGTGTCGTTGATCGATACAGAAGAGAAGCCTCGACGACTAAGGATTATGATCGATCGATGTACATCCTGTACCATCGATCGATGTCGAGATGCGAGATGCGCGACTTGGTTCGAGCCGACTTTAAACCCAAGGCTTCACCAAATTACAAGATTACCCCTGACGAGTTTTTAACCTAATAGTTACATACTTGCCTAAGTGTTAGGAGGCAAGAGAGATTTTTGGCCATCATTGTATTCTTATTTTCAGCAGAAAGTTTTAGGAGAGAAAAGCATAGAGAGATTTGTGATTGGAACTCCATTGATTCATCCATTCTATTCTATGCAGTTTTTATCTATATTTTGTTTCATGAATTGCTTAGCTATGTCTGAGTAGTTCACTTGTTAGATTCAAGGTTCAAATAGGTTAGAGGGATTAGTGTAGCATCCCCATCCCGCAGTCTGAACTGGATCAGTCCAAGGTCGGACTGATCAGACGGGACAGACATGTTGGACATGTTGGACATGTCATCTGGATAGTACTGGTCAGATTAAGACGATACTGGCTGTCCGAACATAGCAGTTGAGCTTGTCGGACTAAGCTGGACGGATTCAGAGAAGGCAGCTGGACTTGTCATCCGAGATCAGTAGTCAATGTGTGGACTGACTGGTATACGTTCTGACGGGAACTTATACTGAGCTGAACATGAACTGATTAGCCAAGGAAAATGGCTGGAACGGTTACTAAGCAGTTCCGGAACAGTTACTAGGGTGCTTACCGAGCAGTTGCTGGACGGTTCCTAAGTGATTACTGGATGGTGTAACCGACTGGGACGGTTTATGGACTTGGAACTGTCGAGCAGTTACAGAGTAGTTAATTAACTGTTGGGAAGTTAAGTTAAACCGCCCGAGATACTGATGAGATTGAGCGCGGGAACAATTGAGTAAAACGGTTAGGGGCGGTTAAGGCCGAGAAGTAACCGCCCAAACTCCTTTTAATGAAAATCCCGCGGATCAGAAAGGGGATCTCTTCCTACACGGTTTTGGAAGGAGAGCAGAAGAGAGAAAAACACAGAAAGAGACCGAATGAGATCAGTCCTGATCGGAAAGAGGGAGAGAGTTGGCCGGAGGGCCGATCGGAGTCTTAATTAGAGACCGCAGGTCTGTCGGTTCACTGCAACTCTGTCTGATCAGAACGTTGATCAGATCGTACTGATGATACTGGAGCGAGAGAAAGAGGGAAAGGAACCGAGAGAGAGACAGACGGATCCGAACAGGGAGATTAGGCCAGACGGCCGTTTCAAGCTTCCGTTGGTGGACGCGGGTCCTTCTTGTTCTGATGCAACTGTTTCTAATCCCTCCACGGTCGGATCGCGACTGGGATATCGAGAAACAATTTTCTGGGATCGAAGGGTTGGAGCGTATGTACTGATCAGGCTTGGTCGGCTGTTTCCGCAGACGGCTTGATGGTTTCTGATGGAAGGCGTCTGTACTGATTATGCGGATCAGACGGCAAGAGTTTTCTGGGGCGGTTAACGGATGAATAGTGCTGGTACGTGATACTGGCGGTTAGGACTCGGATCGAGTCCTAGTGTTCTGTACCGGCTATGGTATAGGGCCGAGTGTTAATGGATCTGTCATGACTGGACCAAGACTTGTACTAGATGGAGGCATGGTGTTACTGACTGGTTATGGGCCTGTGGAGCCGAGTATGTACTGACTGATCCGTGTGTGATCAGTTTCTGGTTCTGGGGCGCTAAGCATTGCTAGCGTACTGTCTGTTCTGGATGGCTGGTTGGAGACCAAGCCGTCTCTCTTTGTTTACATGGGTCACGTAATGATGGTTGGCTGAGTGACTAAGGAACAAGGGGATTCGGTTAAGTATCTGATCAAGCTGGCTGGATAAGACGGACGAGAAGCAGGAAGACAACAGGGAAGGAGTGTATGGATGGATTATCAGATAACAAAGCACAGAGGCAGTAAGGTACATGTTTATTATGCCGCGATTACTAGTAGATTGCTAAGTTGCCGGATTAGACTTATTATGCCGTGATTACTGAACTGAACCACTTAGAGGAAAGCTGGTTAAAAATCGTAAGTAAAGGGAATATTTCGTAAAGGGCCAGTTTGGGTCGGGGCAAGCGAACTGAAGACGAACCGGCGGTAAGGGAAACCGGGTCGGGCCTTTTCAAGTGGTATCAGAGCGATTACGGTTCTAGGACAGAGTTTGAAGGATGATACAAGATTTGTCTAGATCGAACGGATGCGGAAAATACTAAGGGCGAGCATTGGAGAACTGACGAGAGACTTGATCTTGGGAGTGATCAAGTCGGACTTACACTTTGTATGGGCAAATGTAAGTTAGAAGTCTAACTGGAAAGAAACCGGAGATAAGATCATTGATGAATGACTTGATTGGTGGAATGAAGTCTGAGTTAAGATTAGTTGGAGAATGATAGGATTGCTTAAGGTGTTCTGGATTACTCAAGAGAGTTATCCAATAAATTTTTCTAAGTGTTGGAAACAACTGAGAGGTTTATTTAAGTCAATGGATCCGGATTCTGAAGTGAAGAAAAGGGAAAGATTGACGAAGTGTATTCTGAAGCTTAAGGATAATAAGCTGACTAGAGTTAGGATTGAATCAAGTGGCTCGAGGAAGCCAAGGATGCTTCGGAAAAGTCTAAGTAAGACAAGGAACTGTCAAGGACAATGATGTCGGATATGGAGCCAAGGAGCTGATGAGTTTAACTCTGTATGGACAAGACGTCCATAACTGAATTTGGAAAGAAGGCTTCAGCGGAAAGGTTCAAGGTAGGATAGCCGAGTGGATGAGTTGATTGTTGTAACGGAGACGAAGTTGGACAGGTAGTCCGAGGATTGAGATGGAATCTCAATGAACTGGCTAAGGCAATGGAAGGATTGGTCAGAGATAACCTGAAAGAGTCAGGGAATAGGAAAACTGAATTGGACAAGTCGTCCATGGAAGAGCCTAAGGACTAAAGGCTAAGGCACTAATGCTGGAATGTGAAGTACAGAGACTTACATTCGAATGGAACATCTGTTGAGAATGCTTAGACGGATCCTAAGATTTTCAATGTAATGGACAAGCTGGTCCGGGAAAATGGAACTGGAAGTTTCATAAAAAGATTTTAGAAAAATCTGAGTAAGACTTACACTTAGCAAGTGGTGAGTGTAGGCAAGTCTGGATATAGGAACTGGACAAAGGGGTTGTCAAAGTTGACTAAGCTTGATCGTCTTGGTAGGTTTGTGCTGTCCGAGAGTTCAGATTATCGGAACAAGAGATTGGAAGTCAGGTGTACTTGCCAAAAACTTGTTAGGTGATCAAGAAACTACTTGGAGGTACAAGATGCCATAGATGATGAGTTGTCGTCAGAGTTTCAAAAGTAGTAAATGATCGGTTCATATCATGAGCGTCTAGATCAGACAAGGTACTTAGGGGCTGTGATGCTTGCTAAGGCTTACTGGATTTTGGATGACGGCTCGATGATGTGGGACGATCATGTTAGGACTGCTAGAGAGCATTATCAACCTGCGCCTAAGGCTTAGCTAGAAGCATCGATCGATATTGTCTTCTGACAATCGATCGATATTGCGAAAGGTGTATCGATCGATATCCCTATAGGATCATCGATCGACAGTTTCTTGTGATCAAAAGACTACGGTTGAGATCCAAGATCTAGTTAGTTAACCAGTGAAACATTGCCATCGCTGATCACTGTGATTAAGGAGTTGAGCTTTAATATATCATGCATGCAACTGTTAGGCATCTATAGGATTATAATCTCCAACACCTGAATAGAAACC
>NC_027752.1:21951927-21954154 GCF_000695525.1 Brassica oleracea var. oleracea
AGTACTGCAACTGAACCTCTTATTTGAGAGAGTAATTCACTCCTTAGCATAATTTGAGTGGGATCAAATTTGGCGCCGTTGCCGGGGAGCTTTGATCGCCATTAGATTTAGTGTTATTAATTCTTATTCTTTTCTTTTACCCCCATTCTGACACAAATTTTTTTCTTGTCTTTTCAGATGCATGCCCAGCAGTACCGGAAGCAACAAGGACAAACACCTGCTATTCTCAGAAGATCCTGCTCACTTGGAACGAACGATCAGCAGCTTTCACGTCGACCGATTCTCAAACCCAACCGTCGACCGACACCCGACCTTCATCGTCGACCGATCTACATCGTTCGACATCGATCGATACTACACCGCGTAAATCGATCGATCATCAGTCGCGAAACATGGTTGCGATTGTTATTCACAGATAGGACGAGAATGGAAACCTCAATGACCAGGATGGTCATCTGCGTAATGCAACAGGTCAGAAACTAGACGCTCAGGGGAATGTACTCCCTGATACTGATGCTACAGGAGCTGCGAAACTTCTTCGATGAGGCACGCACTGAAGACTTGAGGAGCAAAATTGCTACATTAGCGTAGGAGACTAGAGAGTCTTTCAAAGATGCGTGGATCAAATTCAAGTTCTTACAGCGAGACTGTTCACACCACGGATTCAACGAAGTGCAACTGCTGAGAACTTTCTTTAGAGGTATCGCCTTGAGGTATCAAATGGCTCTTGATACAGCTAGCGAGGGAAACTTCAACACCAGGAATCCGGTGGAAGCTTTGAGACTGATAGAATATCTAGCAAACAGCAGCAGCTACAAGAACACTGACTTTGAGAGGAAGAAGTCTGTTGCATCCCTAGGGAAAGAGCATATGGATGAAGTTAGAGCAAAGTTAGATGTGGTTCATGAGCTTCTTAGGAAGCAGGTCTGCTCAGCTGAAGGAGAAGTAACTGTAGACATGGAAGGAGAAGAAGATGTGAACTACATTGGAGAAACTGGATTTCAGAGGTATGGAAACCAGGGTGGAAACAAAAACTTTTATAGCAATGGTCAGAGGAGTAACCAGAGTTCACGGTTCTAGAAACCTTTCAGCAACAACAGCAGAGGCTATGGAAACTCATTTTACCAGAATCCACCACCACAGACTCAGGAAAGCAAGATTGAAGCAATGCTTGACAGAGTTCTGGAAGAACAGCAACAACACCACGTAAATGCCATCATAGATGATGATTTGGCCTACAACAGTCTGAACACGAGAGTTGAGACCTTAGGGACTCAGGTAAGGAAGCTTGAAATGCAAGTGGTTCCGACTGGAGACACTGTAAAAAGGCAAGAAGCCTTGGCTAGAGAGGCAGGAGTTGAGAAATCAAAACACCACGTAAATGCCATCATAGATGATGATTTCTGGCAAGTGGTGAAGCATAAGAAGCTTGGAGAAGGAGACTTCGAAATTGAAAGCTCCATGAGTTTCGGCGGATCACTTTGGTGTCGATCGATGTCAATGGATGCACATCGCTCGACAGACCATGACGAAGATCAATCGACGGATTACTCTAACCATCGATCGACGTCATCTGCTAAATCGACTGCGGAGTGTAGTGCAGTTCGGATCATGACTCATGAGGAATTCGCAGAAAAACATCCTCACCCTCCCTCCCCTTTCTACGTTAAAATCGATCGACGGCATGAGCCAGCAGTCGACCGACAGAGAGAGACAGATATCGATCGACCTCCCTCACCTCTCATCGATCGACGGGCACCTCTCACCTACCGAGTGCGATTACTATCTATTGATAGTGACCGAATCAACGCACTCAGACCACCACCTAAACCTTTAGCAAACCCATCAGAACCTACAACCAACCCTTCAGACACTACACCAGAGCCTATGAAAGTTGATGAGGCAACTGAAGGAAGAAGGTTAAGGAAAAGGAAGGAAAAGATTCCCAAGTACATTAAGAGGGAAGCTAATGCGAAGGAGATGGATGGTTTCACTAAGAGAGTCCTCAGAATCCCAGTGGAGAAACCTTTTGATGAAGTTTATTACGCACACCGGTTGTGGATGTTCTTCAGAGAGACTAAGGAGACTGAGGACGGCATTAGGAGAATGTTTCATCATGTCAGGGAAAGGATGAAACTAAGGATCACATTGAAGAAGAAGAGTGATCCTGGGAAGTTCGCAATACCATGTGTGGTGAAGGTTATTGAATTTCTCCTTGCACTTTGTG
>NC_027752.1:21954342-21955421 GCF_000695525.1 Brassica oleracea var. oleracea
GTCCTGGACATCAAGCTTAACTGGAACTCTCCACTTCTGCTTGGAAGAGCTTTCCTGGCTACAGTAGGAGCTGTATGTGACACGAACACCAACATATTGTGTCTGACACTGATAAATCCAGACATCCACAATGACAAAGTTTGAGTTGTGAGACAACAGGTCAACCTCGTGGAGCTTGGAAATGATCTTGGCTACATTGCTGCATGCCATTGTGGAGCAGAGTACGAAACAGAGTACTCGAAATCGATCGACACTCACCCTGCGTCATTGATCGATTCCAATGAGTCGCCGACGACCGATGAACACTATCCCACGTCGCTCGACGAGAAGCATCCGGTAGAACACTTCACATTACCAGATCAGTTTTATCCAGACTTTGCCTTTCAACAACCCAACAAAAAGGGACGTGATGACTATTCCATAGGCAGTTGGGCAGACAGTGGATTCCATGAAAGTTTTGCAGTAGAGACTGTAATTCCTTCATCCAATGAGGATCCTACTGAGGAGTATGATGAGGATTACTGGAAGGAAAGAGCTATAGAGATTGCTATGCAGGATGAAAGATATTCAAGACATTCCTTGAACAACATGTCTCCACCATCAATCGACAGAGTCTGCTCAGCATCGGTCGATACCCACCCTCATCTAGCAAAACGATCTTATGCTTCGATCGATACCACACCAGGTACATCGATCAATATTAAAGCCGGCACCTTTGAAATAGGAAACAGGGAATATTCCAATGCCAAGTAGGTTTACCAATACCTATATAAGGAGTTTTGCACCCCAGATTACTTCTCACGACACCATAGCAGAAAAGATGAATGCGCCCACAAACAAATCAGAAGGAACATCAAGGAAGAGCTTTCGATCCAAAAACCCTAATTCAGCAGACAAACGTCTACCATCGATCGATACTCCAGTATCAACATCGATCGATTCTCATTCTAAACCTAAACTTTCTTTATTTACTAAGAAGAATATGGGTATTGATTACGGTTTTCTAACTCCTGATGAATTTGGTATTTTCAGGGACCTAGATGACCATGCAAGAGCTATGGATGGGAGAATTCTACAAC
>NC_027752.1:21955469-21957153 GCF_000695525.1 Brassica oleracea var. oleracea
TTTATGCAGCAACGCAGCATTCCAGACAACATCCCAGCTGTTCCAGACGAACATCCAAGGGCCGACTCAACAGAAATTGGTTCACACCAATCGTGCCAACCAGTAGGCCAAACATCGATCGACAAGGATGCTCTTACATCGTTCGACATGGCACCTTGACCATCGATCGACAGACGTTATGAATGTGGACGTCGCGCTAATGACATCTATGGAGCCAGAAAGTTCAGATGGGAACAGAAAGACGAATATGATGTCTACAGAGATGAGTCTGGATATGCAAGGAGCGTAGCTGGTGAAATGATCCCTGTTACCAAGACAACATCAGAAAACTTCTGGAGAGAGCATCCCTATTTGAGGAGAGTCACATATGTCTTCCAGAACATGCCACTTCTTTCACACCTACAAAACTGGCACCAGAGATCTACAACAAGGATGAGATTAATGAGATGGTGACTTGTATTTGTGGAGCTCAAGAAAAACTAGGAGATGAACTCAAGACATTGGTAGATGACACTTATCAACCTTTGGACAGATGTTACAATGAGCTTTTCAGAAGTATGGCACAGATGAGGACAGAGATTGAGAGTAGGCATCACATTCTTGAGAAAGAAGCTACAACATCACCATCGATCGACGCCAACAAAGCAATATCGATCGACGTCAAGCCACAGACATCCCAGATTCCTGCAGGACCGGAAAGTTTGGCAGAGAAGAAGGATGAATGGGAGATTGCATACATCAACACCAAGATTGACGACGTATACAACCCTTTCAACAACAACGTGGACTAGTTAAGCACGAGAATTGATCTGCTACAGCAAGATTTGGACACCATTCGCAAGAAGGACCAACAACCAGCCACATCGATCGATATCTGCACCATCACATCGATCAACAGCAAGTTCGTAGCCATAGAAGATAGGTTACAAACATACGAGGATATGCACGACCATTTCACCTAACCTATCATGCGATACTTGGACACCTTGTCTACACAGATGATGAATGTCTAGAGGGACATTGGCATGCATAATGATCAACATGATTTTCAGGAAGAATGTTAAACATTGATCGATAGGTTCCGCATGGCATCGCTCGACGTCAAGAAGTCAACAGAACATCTTCCCTACACAGCAGCAGAAGTTGATCAGATCACATCAAAGCTTTACACAGCTATAGACCCCATGGAGGACCGGTTTGAGAAGCGGTGTGATAACATCTACTTTCCATTCGACGTTAGACTCAGTTGACTGGATAGCCATGCAGAGTGGTTACAGAAGGAAGTCAAAGCCATTCATAGGCAATTTGCATCTCAACACCAGATATCAGCATCGATCGACAGGAAGGCACCAGCATCGACCAATAAACACTTGGTTGCATCGATCGATACCACGTCTACACCAGACGCCGAGCAGTTGCTACAAAACAAAATGGAGTCAATGCATGAGGAATTGAACGAGCTATCAGCATACGCCTACGACAAGATAGGATGGCATCAGTTCAGCATTGAAAACACCCAAGAAAGGCTACAGAACATCTCAAATAAAATACATAAGATGGATGAGAGATGGACCAGAAATGATGAGGCCACAAGAAGTTTCATTGCAGCTTGGTCCAGAATGTGCAGAGATGAGGTGGATGCTTGCTTTCCAACAAGTAGCTGTCTTTCCACCAACTAGCCACA
>NC_027752.1:21957258-21957930 GCF_000695525.1 Brassica oleracea var. oleracea
TTATTCTTTCAGATTTATTGCAAGACCCAAGTAGGATGATCACCATATCGACCGTGGATGAGACGTCGACATCGATCGACCTACAATCACACACGACGATCGATGCATACCGATGAACATCGATCGATTACCACTCCGGCGGGGGAGTTGATATACCATGGATTTGACCCAATTTCATCCATGGTATATAAGTATTTTACTATCTATATATTATATATTCTATCCTATTAGGTATGTTTTCAGGTTCAGGAGTATCTTGGAGTGAAGTGAAGATGATTATGGAGCATTTAGGAGTTTAAAAGAGATTTCATCCGAGTCGACCATTAGAGGTCGATACGAAGAAGCAATCGTTTGATGCACATACAGTGTCGTCGATCGATACAGAAGAAAAGCCTCGACGATTGAAGATTATGATCGATCGATGTACATCATGTAGCATCGATCGATGTCGAGACGCGAGATGCGCGACTTGGTTTCAGCCGACTATAAACCCAAGGCTTCACCAAATTACAAGATTACCCCCGACGAGTTTTTAACCTAATAGTTATATACTTGCGTAAGTGTTAGGAGGCAAGAGAACTTTTTGGCCACCATTGTATTCTTATTTTCAGCAGAGAGTTTTAGGAGAGAAAATCATAGAGAGATTTGTGATTGGAACTCCATTGATTCATC
>NC_027752.1:21958066-21987420 GCF_000695525.1 Brassica oleracea var. oleracea
TTAATGCTTGTTTTAGCCTTGCTAACTAGAACATGAACCTAGGAATTAGCATGAGTCAAGCATCCTTGACCATCCTGTCCTGAATCTAATCTGTCATGTTAGGACTGCTAGAGAGATGTTAGCCGCTGATCTAGGAGACTACTGAGCATTATCAACCTGCGCCTAGGGCTTAGCTAGAAGCATCGATCGATATTGTCTTCTGACAATCGATCGATATTGCGAAAGGTGTATCGATCGATATCCCTATAGGATCATCGATCGACACTTTCTTGTGATCAAAAGACGACAGTTGAGATCCAGGATCTAGTTAGTTAACCAGTGAAACATTGCCATCGCTGATCACTGTGATTAAGGAGTTGAGCTCTAATATATCATGCATTCAACTGTTAGGCATCTATAGGATTATAATGTCCAACACCTGAATAGAAACCCTGCATCTAATATCTTCCAATAAGTTACACCGCCAATAATCTCGTTAGTCGAGCAATAGACTTGCTCAATTAGGATTGCTATTTACTTTTAAACCATAAAACAACAAACACTTAGAATTAATAATTTGATTAGATTTAATAGGTTCCCTAGCTCCATGTGGATTCGATCCCTAAGTACTGCAACTGAACCTCTTATTTGAGAGAGTAATTCACTCCTTAGGGTAATTTGAGTGGTATCAGTCGTATCTCCCCCCTCCTCCCCTCCTATCCAAGCCACTACTCGGTGAGGTCCTGCTGCTATATCTAGCAATCTCTGAACCCGCCGTGAGCGCCGTCCTAGTCCGCGAGGAGGGAAACAAGCAGCAACCAATCTATTACGTAAGTAAGGCTCTCCTGGACGCGGAGACCCGCTATAGCCATCTAGAGAAGCTGGACTTAGCCTTATAGTCGCCGCTCGCAAGCTCCGACCCTACTTCCTGGCTCATCCAATCGTGGTTGTTACCTCCTTCCCTGTAAAGTTGGTCCTCCACAATGGGCTGTGGAACTAGGGGAGTACGACGTAATATTTTTACCTGCCACAGCTATAAAGTCACAGGTCCTAGCGGACTTCGTGGGTGAATTATCCCCTGCCTTACTCCCAGCTTTGGAGCAAGACGTACGCCTCCGAGGCAAAACTAAGAAAGAGGGAGAATGGATCCTGCACGTTGATGGGTCAAGCAACGTTAGAGGAGCTGGAGTAGGAATAATGCTTACCTCGCCGACGGGGAACACGGCCTCAAGGGCCGTGAGATGCAACTTCAAATTGACCAACAACGAAAGCGAGTTTGAGGCCCTAATCGCAGGTCTAACTCTCGCCCACCAAATGGGGGCAGAAAACATCCAGGTCTTTGGCGACTCCCAGCTGATAATCAATCTGGTACAAGGAGAATACCAAGCAAAAGACGACAGCATGATCCAATATCTGACAGTCGCCCAGCGACTGATCAAGAAGTTCAAGAGCTGCAAGCTTACTTAAATCCCCCGGGAACAAAACTCGCAAGCCGATGCCCTGGCTAATCTGGGGTCCGCCCTCGAAACGAATAGCCAGATGAGTATACCCTTGCTTGTACTTCAGTGGCCAGCCACCCAGGAGGAACCCCCGTCAGAGGAGGTCTCCGCTGTCGAAGAAGGCGAAACCTGGATGAACCCCGTAGTCCGGTACCTGGAGGCCGACATTCTCCCGGAAGATCGCAACGAGGCCAGGAAAATTAAGAAGCAAGCCGCGAGGTACTGTATCTCCCAAGAGAAGTTGTACCGGAGATCCTTCTCTGGCCCATACCTAAGGTGTGTCACACCTCGAGAAGCCGCTAGAATCCTTGTAGAACTACATGAAAGAGATTGTGGATCCAACTCTAGCGGAAGAACCCTGGTGCTTAGAGCCAGAAGGGCGAGTTCTTACTGGCCCACGATAGCCGCCGACGCCGAGAAGCAAGCCAAACACTACGACCAGTGTCAGAGGCACGCTCCAGTCTCCAAGCTTCCCCCGGAGAACCTCAAGTCCATAAGCTCACCATGGCCCTTAAGAAAGTGGGGCATGGACATAGTAGGGAAATTCTCTATGGCGCCGGGGCAGAAGGTCTTCCTTCTGATATTCACTGACTACTTCTCCAAATGAGTTGAAGCAGAAGCACTCAGCCGCATAACAGACCTCCAGATCCGCAAATTCTTGTGGACCTACGTAATCACTCGCTTCGAGGTCCCCCACGAAATCGTCAACGACAATGGACCCAGTTCACGAGCCACAACTTCAAGGAGTTCTGCAAGGACTGGGGCATAAAGATCACTTTCGCCACACCCCGACACCCCCAGTCTAATGGACAAGCCGAGTCTACAAGCAAAACCGTGGTCAACATGCTTAAAATGTGACTAGAGGGCTCTCACGGGAAGTGGGCGGAAGAGCTACACGGAGTCCTCTGGGCTTGCCGGACCACTCGCAAAACATCAACAGGGGAAACTACCTACTCGCTGGTCTACGGCTCTGAGGCCATTGTACCCACAGAGATGCACGTGAGAACAATGGTCTCCAGGTCAACCTCTCAGGAGGAGAACAATGAGCTGATGGCGCTAAGCCTCGACCTACTCGACGAAAAAGGAGAGGCCGCTCGGCTAAGAAACTTGCCCAACCAGCAAGACGTCGCCAGGACGTACAACAAGAAAGTCAGAACCAGGACCTTCCAGCAAGGGAATTGGGTTATATGACGAGCAGAAAAAACAACAGGGAAACTCACCCCCGGGTGGGAAGGACCCTATAAGGTCATCGAGGTGCGGAGAGAAGGCACCTACAGGCTGCAAGATAGCAAAGGTAAAATACAACCCAGCTGCTGGAACGCCCTGCACCTCAAAGCCTATCATTTTTAATACGGTCCCCGGACCATGATTTCTATAATACTATATATTATTTAAGCATTATGATTTCCTACTTCTATGTATGCTAAACGTCTCCGGACAAAGCTTTTAATAAAATAGTTCCGACTATAAAGGCAGAGGGGAAATCATTATACTTGAAGGGGCATATGAGCTGGATCAGGTCTCTAGAGAAGTGGCACGACCACAGTGGCACACCCACAAAAAATCAAAACGGGTATGAGACATAAAGCAGGAATGGTTATACGCAAGTCTGAGTATGCTGTCAAAACTACCTAAAACCCCTGTGCAGCCTAAGGCGCATCGGGGTCCCCAGAGTACCAGTGTGAAAAGTACATGTATTAAAACGCTACGGGCTACACAATACAGGGAACACATGGTATATATTCATTGCAAAAGTACTATGAAATACAGGGAGCAATCAAAATCCTGCTTCTCCAAACGTGGAAAGCAGCGAAGCCTGGCATTTGGATCATAACACCCACACCATCACCCTCTAAGCCTGTGACTTCCTGCAGAAGTAGAATACAACATAGGAACTCGATAGTGGCCAGCTTCCGAGCGGCAGAATGCGAAATCCAAACAGGTACCGGTAGTAGTCTTGCTGAGGAAGGCGGAGTACAGTCCCTGTTGGGGTCAAAATCGGTCACGACGGAATCAATGTCTGAAAGTCCCCGTAAAAATCAGCATGAACGTTTTTATGAAAAGAAATCTCCGTAAAGAGATATTTAGGAAGAACTTTGCGGTAAAATGTTGTACTAATCTCGGTTGATTCGTCGAAACTAAATAGTCCGAGAACACGTTCATGACACGTCAGATAAAGTTCCAGACAAGGTCGCCAAGTAGCGACTGGTCCGCGAACGAGCCGGTCGCTACGTAGCGACCAACCAAACCACTCGGTCGGTCGCTATGTAACAACCAATCCAGCGCGGACCAGGTCGCTACGTAGTGACCGAACTGTCTCGGACATCGATCAACGGGTACGACCCAAATCCGTGCATTCTCGTGTGTTCCTCAATGCTAGCTCCCATGTACCGCAGCCATATCATTTCTCACATCATTCCGATCAAAGTTACCGTTGAAACTTTACGATAAAAACCGCGAGAACTTGTTTTTGTCGGAAAAAAAATCGTAACAAACGTTTCATGTCGAAAGACGGCCCAACGAGGTCTAAAACGCGACTACAACCCCACTTACGATTTTTTAAGAATGAGCTCATAGATACTATGGCGGTTTATGTTTTTATTATAAAAACAAATACAAAGATAAGTTTCCGCAGAAAAAATACTAAGTTTCCGCGGATAAACATGAAGATCGGAAAAAATGGAATATCTCCATTTTTAACTTAAGATGGCTTAAGGGCAGGAAGGAAAAAGCTAAAACCGACCTTGGAGGAGTATATAAGGAGTCCTAGGCGAGAGGCAAAAGGGGATCGGAGACACATCAAATTTAGCACTTAGAGCATTTTACGCAACATTCTATTTCTATTATTCGAGCTGTGACTCAATTAGGTCTTGCAGTCTTAGGGTTTTAGAACTAGGAATCTCGCTGACGGCTCTCGTAGCCCAGGCTCTTACCTTGTTGTAACGCTTAAACGCGGATTCGGAATAAGATCTATTTTGCTCTCTTTTCGATTTCTTATTTTTCTCGTCTTTATTTCGTGTTCTGATTGCTTGGCGTGTGTTTTAGCAGATATCTGAGACCTCTGGGAAATTAGGGTTTTTCTAACTTTCCTAATTTAAACGGAAATCGAAAGTGCGAATTTCGGTTCCCACAGTTTGGCGCTAGAAGGAAGGGGGGGGGGGTACGGATAACTCTAACTCATAGCCGCAAAACGCTTGATCAAAACAATGTCTGGAAATACGAAAGACAAAATTGCAGTTCGCAACAACGCTGGTAAGACAACTCCAGCCGCCACTGCGCCTATGGCCAACGCTTACGCAAACGCCACAGTTCTTGAGAAAATCGAAAACCTTGCCCCGACTTTTCGCCACAGGAAGTGCAATGAAACGAGCTCGCGATTTCTCTTTCTAAACATAAAGCGAAACGATAAATCTTATTAAACCCCGTAAGTTTGGCTCATTACCGAAATAAAGAAACCTAAACGTGTAAGGGTTTTACCAAACCACGTTTCCCGTAAACTTTTCGGAAAAGTAAAACTTCCTCTTCCCAAAACCGCAGAAAAACCCAAGGTTAATCACGGAAAAAGGAAGCACAGCAAATCGGGTACATAACTCACCGCTGTACTTCTTCCGACTATCTTGCCGAAAAACCCTAGGTTAGTCGCGAAAAAAGGAAGCACAGCATATCGGGTACATAACTCGACGCTGTACTTCTTCCGACTATCTTGCCGAAAAACCCTAGGTTAGTCGCGAAAAAAGGAAGCACAGCATATCGGGTACATAACTCGACGCTGTACTTCTTCCGACTATCTTGCGGAAAAACCCTAGGTTAGTCGCGAAAAAAGGAAGCACAGCATATCGGGTACATAACTCGCCGCTGTACTTCTTCCAAATATCTTTCGGAAAAACCCTAGATTTATCGTAGAAAAAGGAAGTGCAGCAAATCGGTTATGAAACCCCCACGGTCGTACTTCTTCCAAATAACTTTCAGAGAAACGAAGTTAATTTCTATAGAATCACTCGAAACCTAAAACGGCTGACGAAGACTAAATAAAGCAAAACGGGAGATCGTGTCCCCACCGCTAAAACGTTTTCTGAAGCCTAAGGTTTCGTAAGAATTCAAGTATCACTTCCATAGTAACAAATTCTGCGAGTTGTCGATGTGTGTCACGTAAATCTTACTTCGGAAAAAACTACTCGAAACTTCCACGGATCAATCCCACAGATATGAGATAAACTTCTGATTAAGTTTGGTTGCAATAATTAACCTCGTCATGGCTCTCGTACAACCAAAACTTGAAAACTTCTTTACAGAACAAATCTCGTAAAATTATGCTCGACAACATCTTGCGAAATAACCTTTGCAAAAATTAAGCTCGACAACCTTTTATGAAACAACTTTCGTAAAATTAAAATCAATAACATTTTGCGGAATAACTTTCGTAAAATTAAACTCGATATTATTTTTCGAAAAAACTTTCGTAAAACTAAAGTTGGCAACATTTGACAACCTTCGAAAATCTAACAACAATCGTAGAAAAAGAATCTCGGATAAGGAAAGAGATGGAGCGAAATCTGAGAATCGAAATTCGCCCGTCCGCCTCTCTCCACGGTCTCACCATCCTCCCTCTCGCGCCTCAATCTGTCGCCAAAATCTCATCACCTGGCAAGTCTTCCTGATCATCCTTGGCACCTCTTGATCATCTCTGGCTATTCCTAAACGCTAAAAAAGTTTTTGACGAGATGCTCATTCATTTTCGTAAATCCAAGGATACTAATATTGAAACATGGATCACGAAAACCGCAAATTATTGGCAGCAGCCTAAACACGGCCAGGAAAGCAGAGAAGTCCAGGGCGAATCAATATTCTTGCTATTCGAAATGGGCAGACATACACGAAATGGGCAAATGAGCAAGCAAAACGGAGAAGAGGCTAACCCAAATCTTCGAGAGAACTAAGGTATTTCCGACTTGAAATCTGGCTTGGAATTTTTGTAGGAAATTACTAAGAAATAGAAACGCCTTTGAGACTGCCGTAGAACTTTAGGGAACTTAAAACCTAGGTGGATAGTCTAGCGAACTAAGTCTTAGGTGATTTTTCCTGTCCGCCACGCATATTCAGATCACTTCCTAAAGAAAGAAAGAACTAGAGACACGAACGTCGTCTTAAAACCGATTCGTTTCTAGCGATTTTCTTAAAGCCAACATATCCCAAGTCGTCAACATCCAATTCACAGTCCCAGCGTCGTCTTTAAATCGACCAAGACTGTCGATCATTCCAATTCTCGGAAGAAGAAACGTACACAACCCTTCAAAGTATCGGTTCAACCGTTTTCTTTCGTAAAAAAAGGGGAGGGGAGTAGGTACATATACTATACTAGTATACTCCCAAACTTCAAAAAATTTTACCTTGTAATCAAGAAAACACTTTCGTTGAAACAAACTCTCGTAACAATAGGCAGAAAAACATTTAGGCAATACGATGCCTCCATAAATCGTCCCAAAAAAGCAAACAACAATCAAAAATTCGTCTAAACGCTAGCAACATATCCAGACGATCATGAACATATCTCAAAAGACTATACAACATTTCTTGTCGCAATCATACGTATAGAAAACCTGCACCAATATCAAACTGAAACTCGATGATTAGCCAAAGTCTTGAAGCCCTTTCCGGCTTTATAAATCCATTTTCGTATAAAAATTTCTAAGAGAAATCTTCATGCATCAAAGCATTTCTTTCAGTTTCCGTTGAACCAAGTGAGTCACGGAAAAGCATCAAGAACATTTGACGAAAAAAACTCGAGGATAAATGTAGCATTGAACACATTAATGGGAACACTTTCTTCCGGATCGTTGGCTAGATCTACCTCTGGTTGACCAATTCTTTCCAGAAACGAATATGTCATGATAATCCTCTCGAAAAGCCAATGAAAAACGTCCTGCGACTAGATCGTAGTGAAATAAACTTCGCTAACACTCCATGAGCAACTCCAAGCAACTTTCACCTAAGATCGAAATCACAACGGAAACGTTTCTCGTAAAACCCGCAGAAACAATGCTACCTTGACATGTGTATACATATCACAGATTTACAATCTTCGTAAAACCGGTCCCCATTACTTACACGAAAAATCCATCGTACAATCAGACCAAGTCTTACGAAGAAACTTTTGAAAGTAACCATAACTAGTTTTACGAAGAAGTATATTTTGTATAGCAAACACAAAGCTGTAAAATCAAACTTTGGATGACCAATCTAAAGAGAGATCTCTCCGCATTATGATTAAATATATCTCTTATTTTAGCCTTGCGGCTCACTGGCTTCTGCGTTTCGTTCCCCTCGGTCACATCCGAGCAGGTAATTCATGACCTTAAATGTTAAAGTACCATGGTCTAATCCTTGACGTACAACGTCCTTGGCTATCTGAATGAACACATCCTTCACGCCAAGCCAAACTATTTGAGAAACCATAGCTCCATCACTTAACGGCTAAACGACAATCTACGATTTGTCTAAAAACGTCGTGTGACTATTAAAAGAATAATTATCGTATAGCCCACAGTCGAAAATCATATGGTAAATTCTTCGTAAAGAAACTCAGTCCTAACAACCAAACGGTTAACGGAAAACCAAAACTTGTCGACAATCGACCAAGTTCGATACATTCCACAATTCACTTTAAGCCCGCTATGTTTTACCCATAATACGTGGCATATAAGTAAAAATTTGTAACAAAGCTTCTAGAGCTATACGAAACATCCTCAAAAATGCACGAAATAGATCTCAGAAGGCCAACACTTCAGAAAGCACTATGAAGGAAAACACTTCTTCCCATGGACAAATTTACGCGACCCCTCAGTCCTAATTCCTCGATCGCACGTAAGCCGATAACATATCACGGACTTTAAAGTGGGATGGAATCAGCTCGAAAATGATACGGGAAACGTAAGTCGAAGTAGTCATCGCACCCCTAAAGCTGTGATTAGACCTAGGTCTTGCTATGAACCCAGCACACTGGTCTCTAACATCTCTAGGCAGAGTTTCAAACACCCTGATACAAGAACCCAAAATTTTTCTCTTGGCCAATATTCGAGCATCTTCAGAAATTCCGCAAGTTTACACACTGCGGAAAACTCTCGAAACAGATCACGAATCTAGCAGTTCACACAGAGTTAGATTAGGAGATGACAACTCGTAGTCTTCCCTCTACACCCATATAAAATGCCATCGGCAGCAACATGCCTGATAACCGCTACATATAAAGTAGACCGTAAAGGGTCTCGCTGGAAAAACAGGTCATAAGAACCTTAACTCCAAGACGAACTACGAAAGGCTTGATCCCTTCAACAAAGGTACGTAGGCAGCCGTCATAAGGTGCAGCCCCAATCTTTTCGCGTTCCACTCTTAGAAGAGCGAGAAGACCATCTACCACTGAAAATTTCAACCATTAATTCCGCCTAACTTACCTTACTTGCCTAACTTGCCAAGCCACTCGCCAGAACCTCACGCTAGAAGCTCATGGTTCTAACGAGCTTGGGGTCAAAATCGGTCACGACGGAATCAATGTCTGAAAGTCCCCGTAAAAATCAGCATGAACGTTTTTAGGAAAACAAATCTCCGTGAAGAGATCTTTACGAAGAACTTTGCGGTAAAATCTTGCACTAATCTCGGTTGATTCGTCCAAACTAAATTGTCCGAGAACACGTTCATGAAACGTCAGATAAAGATCCAGACAAGGTCGCTACGTAGCGTCCAACCAAGCCACTTGGTCGGTCGCTACGTAGCGACCAACGACCGACGACCGACCAAGCCACTCGGTCGGTCACTACGTAGCGACCGACCCACGAACGAGTCGGTCCGAACCTTTTGTTTGGTTGCTACGTAGCGACCGACCCGCGAACGAGTCAGTCGCTACCTAGCGACCGACCCGCGAACGAGTCAGTCGCTACCTAGCGACCGACCAAACCTTTCGTTCGGTCGCTACGTAGCAACCGATCCAGTGCAGACCAGGTCGCTACGTAGCGACCTGGTCTGCACTGGATCGGTTGCTACGTAGCGACCGAACTGTCTCGGACATCGATCAACGGGTACGACCCAAATCTGTGCACTTTCGTCTGTTCCTCAATGGTAGCTCCCATGTACCGCAGCCACATCATTTCTCACATCATTCCGATCAAAGTTACCGTTGAAACTTTACGATAAAAACCGCGAGAACTTGTTTTTGTCGAAAAGAAAATCATAACAAACGTTTCATGTCGAAAGACGGCCCAACGAGGTCTAAAATGCGACTACAAGTCCACTTACAATTCTTTAAGAATGAGCTCGTAGATACTATGGCGGTTTATGTTTTTATTATAAAAACAAATATAAAGATAAGTTTCCGCAGAAAAAATGTTAAGTTTCCACGGATAAACATGATGATCAGAAAAATGGAATATCTCCATTTTTCACTTAAGACGGCTTAAGGGCAGGATGGGAAAAGCTAAAGCCGACCTTGGAGGAGTATATAAGGAATCCTAGGCGAGAGACACAAAAAAGAGAACTTTTTCAGAGCAAACTTAGCACTTAGAGCAATTTTAGGCAACTTTCTGTTTTTGTTATTCGAGCTGCGACACAATTAGGTCTTGCAGTCTAAGGGTTTTAGAACTAGGAATCTCGCCAAAAGCTCTCGTAGCCCAGGCTCTTACCTTGTTGTAACGCTCAAACGCGGATTCGGAATAAGACCTATTTTGCTCTATTTTCGATTTCTAACTTTTCTCGTCTTTATTTCGTGTTCTTATTGCTTGGCGTATGGTTTAGCAGATATCTAGGACCTCTAGGAAATTAGGGTTTTCCTAAATTTCCTAATTTAAACAGAATCGACAGTGTGAATTTCGGTTCCCACAGTCCCTGCGAAAAGCAAAATATTCCGGTTTCCAAGGAACTCCGGGTCCTTATACAAGCCCCCGATCTAAAGAGGAAACCCAAGGTTCCCCATACGATTTCGGGTCCTACGTATAAAATCTAAGGAAGAACCTCCGTGTAGAACCTAAAATCTACACTAAGTATTTGATAGTGATCGGGAGTTTGATCTAGGGAAGACAAATGATATCTTTAGAACCCAACGATGTAAAAAGTTTCCAGTAGGTAAAAATGAACTTTATTGATGAATAAGATCGAATACAATGAGTTGAACTAGATCGAATGATACAAATGATTTCCGTAAAGAAAGGATCTAAGATTGGGATGAAAACAAGGTCGATGTATGTGTATAGCTCTCTCAAGAGTTTTCAACGTGTCCCTCTTCATGTCGGTTCCTCTTCCTTTATAGTGAGTCGACCTCGTGATCTTCGTAACTGCTCCACGATCTTTGTGACTGCTCCGCGATCTCCGGGACCTCGAAGTCTTTGTTTTCGAGCTCGATTGGTTGCTATGGGCTTCAGTTCCTTACGGCCCATATCTTTGATTGTGGCCCATTAATGTACTAACCGAAATTGGGTCCAATACTCTGGGTTCCCCTAGAGCTTCCGGGTTCCAATCAAAGATCTCAGGGTCTAAGGAAGAACCTCTGGGTTCCTATGTGGCTTCAGGGTTCCAAAGATAAAAAAGAAGCTAGAACCCCTGTGCAGCCTAAGGCGCATCGGGTTCATTACAACTTCAAAAGAACCTTCGGGTTCAAATCAGCGATCTCCGGATCTAAACCTCTGGGTTCCAATCAGCGATCTCCAGATCTAAACCTCCGGGTTCCAACACGGCCTCAGAGGCCTAATACGATTTTAGAAAGAGGATAAAACCCATGTGCAGCCTAGGGCGCATTGGGGTCATTACATCCCTAAGAACCTCCGGGTTCCCATGCGACCTCAGGGTCCAAATACACCAGAGTCCTGATACGATCTCCAGATCTAAAGGAACACCCCGTAGTCTTACATGACCTCAGGGTCCAATCTCAAAAACCTCCGGGTTCCAACTAGATCCTCGGATCTATCATAGAATCTCCGGATTCCTACACCACCTCTGGGCTCCAGTCATGATCCCAGGATCTAGACAAGGACCTCCGGGCCCCCAATGCGATCTCAGGATCCAAGGAGACCCTCCGGGGTCCTCCACGACCTTTGGGTCCCCAGATGACCCACGGGTCCTCACACAATCTCCGGGTTATAAGATCAATCTCCAGACTCCAAGAGTCTGTATTCTAACCTAAAAACCCTCGGGTTCAGAGCCCGCCTCTCGGTACATAGCCGTAACCTCAGAGTTCCCAGGCTATCTCCTTCCTTTGCGTAATCTTCAGTTCAAAATAAACAGTCAAAAAGTCTAGATAAGAAGAAGACCACAGCAGGGCCATTGTTCAAAAATAATAATGGCCACGAAGGACAAAGGTTCGAACAAACACCATTATTCAGAAAAAAGAAACACGGAAGAAAGAGAGACATGAGTTCAAGCCAGAGATCCTCTCGGCTTGACAGATGAATCCACATCCATCTCAGAAATCGGTGGAATCGCAAGTTCATCCTCGAAAGTAGGAGGGAGAACACCCTTGTTCCTGGCCTCCTCTCGAACCACAGCCTTGTATTGGTCTAGCGCCGTGACTAAATCCCATTGAGCACTATGTTTCCTTAACCATTCACGGCCATCACCATCTCAAACTTAAAGGTCTATGTTGCCGCCTTGAGGGCGTCGATCTCTTCTCCCAGTTCTTGATTCTTCTGGCTCGTAGTCAACGCATCAGCTGAAGATGTCTTGGCCACCTTCTCCAGATCTTTCACCTTGTCTTTAAGATCACGGACCTCTAGCTCCCGAGCCACACGCTGATCCCTCTCTCCTGACACCTGGCGCTTCAGGTCCTCAATCTCCTCTCTGAGGGTCGGAATGTCTTCACTGGATAGTCGCTCCCCAAGATGGTACAGCTGAGATACAGTCTGCAAAACACGGATCTCAGTCAAGCTACCCGACTAAACGGGAAAGCGGGCATGCAGTAGGACTTACCCAAAGAAGCCCTCCTTGAAGAACTTGGACCACCTGTGAGGGATCCCCTATAGGCAAGACGGTATCGTCTTGAGGGAACACATTCAGGTTTCGATAGGAGAAAGCCACAGCCAAACTCCCTGCAGAGCAGGCCATGTCAACCAACTGCTGCGCCGATCAAGTCGTCATGCCGCCACTTTTGGGTCTCTTTCCTGGAAGAGATGGAGAAGGCTCCAGCTTAGCCACTGTCGAACGATGGCTGCCGGTAATCATCACCTCGTCTCCGGTAGCGCTCCTACTACTCGACCCCTTCTTCGCAGACATCACCTTCGCCGCTTCCTGATAGGCTGCAAAAGGATCATTGGTAACGCTTCCTGACATATCTCCTAGACAGAAACAATCGTCAGACATTAAAAAAGAAAAGAGGATAGGGCAAGGGGATGTTTACTCCAAAGGCTACTACGTCGCAGCACCGTCTTGCTAACCAAGAAGTTCACCTGGCGACGATACACATGAAGCTGTCGTGCTCCAAGAACAGCTCTCTCTCTCCTTCCGCAGGAGCAGGATGAGTTCCGGCTGCATGAAAACACAGGGCCAAAAAGATGATCAACCTGCAAAAGGATTAAACGATTCCTACCTATAAAATTCCATCGATAGTAAGATCCAGGGAACATCATAAAAGCATATCTCTCCTGCCACTTTATATTAAAAACCGGCCCTTTCCGGTCACTTTTTGGGAGCTCCTCCACGATCAGCAAGCCGCTGTGAGGACGAAGATGGAATCGCCCCTCCCCTCCGTTAAGAGGAGCCAGATGATATGCGAAAAGGACCTCATTGATGCCAAGGGATAGATACTCCAAATAACCCAAGTTTTGGATAGCTATGAGGATTCTACAAGCTGGAGGGTTCAGCTGTGAAGGCGAGATCTCGAAAAGATTGCATAAACCAACAATTAGAGCGGGAATCGTTCCCCTAAGGCCGGAGTCAAAGAAAGCTTCATAGACGGCGATCTCCCCAGGGATATAGCTGGAAGCACGTTCTTCTGGAGTGGGAACCCGGAGGATAATAGAAGAAGGGAGCCAATAACTATTCCACCATTCCACCAGCTCGTCCTCACCAACCGACGAGGCAAGACCAACCAATGGAGGAGCCGCACAAATACAAGATAGGGGTGGGGGAGACATCAGATCACTCTCAGATCCTTCGCCCGGCTCCGAAGAGCTGTCCGATCGAGAAAACGGAGAGTCCATCCTTCTCTTCAACCTGGCCCTATAAGTCGCCGTAGGAACATAAGAGGCTGAACGCTTAGAGGTGGTAAGGAAACTAACACGCGAAAACCTGACCAGCTAAGAGGCTCGACCTACCTAATAGGAATCTAAGGAACTAGAAGAAAGTTGTAGGAAAACGTTACCTGAGTTCGGAATATCGATGATGTAAGGGAGAAAAAATAAAAAAGAAGGAGAAAAGGAAAGCTTATAAAGAAGAAGCCGTTGGGAAGATTCCCGAAGAAGCTGCAAACCTATTAACTTCTGAATTTCGAGGGAGATTTGAAATTCAAAATCTTTCCCTTATCGACAAAATTGTGATCTCAGCGGATCTCCTTCATTTAAGGGAATAGAATATCCGGAATCAGGCGAGAATCGGCACGAGTTGTCCAACACGCAAGAAAAGGGAAGCCTCAGGAAGCCCATAACTCCATCCGAAGTCTCTTCCGCCGTATTCACGCCAGCATCAAGGCCTGCTTCTACACATCAATACATATGCTCCTCCTCAGGAAACATCAGAGCTCCAGGCTCCGCCACCTCCAAGACGCCATCAGAAGCCTAGAGCTTCTCCATCTCCGACAAGAAACCAGCGGTTCAATAGCGCCAGACGCCGGTCTGGAGTGAGGGAACTGGTCCTCCCCCGGGTTCAGATTGTGGTTCCGGCCGGAGTGGAAGCCGGGATCACAGGATTACTGGAGCGATGTCCTGCCTAGGGGAAGCCTGCTGAGAATGAGCAACTCCGGTTGACTTGAGTGCACAGGTTATTCCCCGATTTCGATGATGAAATCAAGCAATAAGGGGCAAACTATTGGGGAAAAATACTCAGGTATTGCATTCCTCCAGACCCCAGGTAGGACACCGGCCTCTGGATCTCCGCTAGGAGGTACCCCGGTTCCCCGCAATGAAGTACTCCGGGTCTGGTCCCCGGGACCGCCCCCTTCCCCCAGGAAAAGGAAAGCTTCTGATAAGGACAACCTTCCATATTTCTGAAAATGGAAGAGTTTAACCTACTCCAACCGACTAAGGCCCGCCTTAAGAAGACTATATGAAGGGAACCTAAACCCTAAAGCAAGAGATCGACACTTCGAGACTTAGAGATTAGAGCTAGGCGTTTAGAACTAGGGTTCTTACACAAAATTGTTGTAGTTCCAGCTCTTTGATCTAATAAAACGTGTCTTTCTACTTTCTTACTTGAAAATCAATACAACTACCCACGAATTCTAAGCCTTTGCCATCGTTCTGTGGTACTCACAAAGATCCTACACAAAAATTCCCTAACACCTCGCTTCCAACGATGTGTGATCATTACTTTGAATTATAATAGTGGAGTCTTCGGTAATGTACCTACCCCTCTACATATAAGAAAATCATCTCAATCTTTTCTTTTTCTTTCTTTCTAGATGCCGAAGAGAGGAGAGAACGAAACCAAAAATTTACTGACTTATACCTTTCAGACCTGAAAGAGGAATCAGATCCAATGTATACCAAGCCCCAAAACAAGCAAGTTGAGTTGATTAAGGTTGGAAGTCAGCTTTGGTTCTTTCGGACTTTCTCAGCTAGAATGGTTGTTATTGGTAGGTGATCCACTTTGGTCTTTCCATTCAGTACACCTTGAAGTCAATAACCTCAAATGATAGTGCTAGAGAGTGGTTAGATAGTAAGTAAAATTGAAAAAGTTCATCATCCTCTTCTTGACTCAATAAAACTCAATAAACACACATAATAATAAAATTAAAAATAAAACACAACATCAGTAGAACCTCCCCCAGACTTAAACAACACTGTCCCCGGTGTTATACAGTCTAGGATTGGTGGAAAATAAATTATATGTACTAAATTTAACAAGGAAAGACGGTATACCTGCTCGTTGATGGTGAGCTTCGTTAAGTGGCGATCGATCGGTACTGTCCCCGGTGATGATCTGTCCCCGGTGATGATCTGTCGATCAGTACGGTGGCCAGCCGTCGATCGATGCTTGTTGCAGGTTATCTTCCTCGGATCGTTTCTTTTTTTTGTGAACAGTGACTATGATACAGTGCGACAGTGTCGTGCGATAATGTTCATCCTCTTTCTTTTTCTTTTTTTTTTTTTTTGAAAAAAAACCTGAAATAAGTAAAACACAAAAAAATAATTAATAAACGAAATTAAAACTAAATTTAAAACTTACCTAACAGTGGGTTGACTCCCACTCAGTGCTTATTTTAAGTCATTAGCTTGACTTCAGGAGATGTGATTCAGTCCGGATGAGAATGAGAACTCTCTCCAAAACAAGTCTCAATGTCTAATTTTTGAGGCTTCATCACCCTTTTTGTGAAAGCCCCCATAGACTCTTCTCCTTTGTCTATAATCTCAGCATAAGGAGTGCTTGAAGCTTTTCAAATGGCTGTGAGAAGCATCTGCTGCGCACTCTGTACATCCTGACATCATCTGAGAAGTGAGAAATCAATGATAACTGAGGATCTCCCTTGATCTTTTTCCTCTTCCTCCAATTCGTCCTCTTTTTTTCCCCAGACTTGTCTGTTTTTGTCTCCGTGTGCTGATATACCCGAGGGTTGTCGATTGAAAATGAAGTGGTAGTGTCGATCGATGCTTGTACCGAAGAGGCCATTCTGACACCATCTTCTAGACCTGATTTTTAATGAAAAGCAGCTCCATGCACTGAATCATCTACTATCCTAATGCAGTATCCTGGATGTTCAATTTAGTCGGGTGGAATAGGTAGTTCTACTTCAGAAATAGCGCAAGGAACCACCATCTTCATAGGGTTATGTATCCTCTTCACTCTTTTGTGAATCCCAACAGCTTCTTCTGCGTATATAGGTGGTATTAGATGTTTGGGGACTGCAAGGTGCGAGGTCTCAGACTTGTGCATTCTCTCCTCATCTGGTTCCAGTTCAATTACGTAACCTGGCAGCTCGTCCATCCATGGGTGTCGATCATTGATATCAGGTGAGTGCCCATCGATTCTGTTTGGTGGATGCTGAATGATGATCTAGGGTGGATGTTGATCGAAGATGTAGGCTGGGTGTCGATCGATCTAGCATTTGGTGAAGTTTCCAGATATTTTTCCGAAGTGAGCTGATCGTCATCATGCTTCTGCTCCGAGTTCTGATCCATATCTTCAAGCCAATCCTCCAGCTCCGAGAAGTCTTCCCTAGTAATTTCTCTACTCGAATCCAAATCTCCAACTTGTTCTAAGGCAGGATAACAACTTGGTACACCAATGCTCTTCTGTGTCGAGTCTGCAGTGTCCTGAGGACAACTCGATCGTTGAGGGATTTTGAGAGGTGTCGATTGGAAACAGGTGATTTGTGCCAATCGATGCTGAGGCGGGGTCATTAGTTCCAACTTCATCCACTCTGCTAGGCTCTCCAGATCCAAGATGTTCATCATCTTCTACCATAATATTCCAACATATAAATCATCTCAGTCTCTAGATTTGATGCATCATCACAGGGAAAGTTGTTAAGGAAAGTGTTTGCAATGTCTTTCCTAGCAGTGAGAGATCATGGAGGTAGCTTCTTGAACCAATGAATTGCATCTCCAGCAAGAGTGTATGGGAAATTTTTGCAGAAGTAGTGGTCTTCTGATATATTATGGATTTGACCCATTTTCATCCATAGTTTATAGGTGTTTTTACTAATAATTATATTATTATAGAGTCTATTTATTATATTTATAAGATCAGGAATGTTTTGGAGATAAGTGATGATTTTGGAGCATTTTGGAGATATTTGGAGCACGCACCCGAGATGACCATCGAGATCGACTATCGGTCGATATAGGAGAGCTAGAATCGATCGATACACAAGACATGGCATCGAGCCTCTTGGAAAACATCTACTCCACGTAAGCAACCAGGGAAGAATCCATTTTTGCTGCTCCCTCGGGCGTTTCCTTATCGGGTTCCGGCTCATATTCGCTCTCTTCTACGTCGTAGGTCTGAGCATCCTTAGCCTTTTCACGCGTTGCTGCGTCTCCTTGCGACGCCGTAGGTGGGAGATTCACACCCGTTCCAGAGTTGGGTGGAGTGTTCGTTGAGCTTCTCCTTCTGGACTTCTAAGGAGAGCTTGGGATTCTCCGTAACTTCTACTCGAGCTCTGTTTAGCTCGGTCATTTGGCTTAGGATGCCGTCGAGTTGCCTTTGGAGCTCGGCTTCTATTGGAGTAGCTTCGGGTAGCTCGTCCTGCTCATCCACCGCCATTATCACGTAGTTTAGAATACTCCCCTCCTTCTAGCGCCAAACTGTTAGGGGATTTTTGTGTAGGATCTTTGTGAGTACTACGGAACGATGGAGAAGCCTTAATTTCGTATAGTTTTGAGAGAAATAGACTTGAAGAGAGATGTTTTATTGAGTAAACAAGCTGGAACTACAATGATTTGAGTATGAACCCTAGTCTTAGCCGCCTAGCTCTAATCTCTAAGTCTCTAAGTGTCGATCTCTTGCTTTAGGGTTTAGGCTCCCCTTATATAGTTGTTTTAGGTCAGCCTTAGTCGGTTTAGAGTAGGTTAAACTCTTCCATATTCGGAAATATGGAAGGTTCTCCTTATCCTAAGTTTTCCTTTTCCCGAAGGAAGGTGGTGGTCCCTGGGGCCGGACCCGGAGTACTTCCTAGTGGGGACCCGGGGCGTCCCCTAGCGGGGACCCAGAGGCCGTTGTCCTGCCTAGGGTCTAGAGGAATTCAATACCTGAGTATTTTTCCCCAACACATGCGTTTGTTAAATATTTTCCATGCGCCATATGTGTGGGTTCTCCACTTATGCGCAAGATTATAGGATCTAGTAATCCCTTTCATTGATCTTTAGTAGTTGAAATCTGGGTTTGATCCTTTCGCATGAAAAAAATTCTCTTCTGTATGATCTTTTCAAGTTTACCCGTAGGCAGGGATGGAAGCAGGGGTCCTAGCCGGAGCTTCTACTTGCGGGTATCTGGAGACCGGGGCAGGAGTAATAGCTACACAAATTATTTACTCCCAATAGTCCGCCCCTTATCTTTCGATTTCATGGGTGAGGTCGGGAGATAAATTGTGCACTTTGGTCAACCGGAGTCGCTCCATTTCAGCATGCTTATCGTGGACAGGAAGTTGGTACTGTAATGCCCCTTTTCTGAGTTCTTCTTAGGCTTGGGCCGTGTTTGAACCTTGAGGAGAGTCGTTTTTCCAGACGACTTTGAAGGTGGCCATTCCCGAATGCAGATTCCCAGGGTGTTGGGAATTTCACAATCTGGTGAAGAGTCGAAGGGATGGCTCCCATGTCATGAATCCATGGCCGTCCCAGGATCATGTTGTAAGATGATTTGCAGTCAACGACGAGTAATTTGGTTGACATGTTAATCCCTTCAGCACACATTGGGACGATGACTTCTCCAGCGGTCTGCTTGACTTCTCCGCTGAATCCTATGAGTGGGGTTATTCTCCGTGGTAGAGTGCTTTCTTCTAGCCCCAGATCCTTATATGCGGCTTGGAAGATGATATTTCCAGAGCTCCCATTGTCTACCAATATCCTCTTTACTAGGCAATTCGCTACTGTGAGCGATATGACTAGGGCGTCATGATGTGGGGCTAGGACCTTCTCTTGCTCCTTGGCTGTGAAGCTTATTTCGTCCGTACGCAGGAATGCATTTTGGCTTGGCTGCCTCTAGGCCTTGCTTGGCGTTCCATGTGATTTTCTTCGCGACCGTGTGGCTTATGCCGCTGATTTCCAAGCCTCCTGATATGACGTGGATTACTCGGTCCTGTCAAGGCGTCGAGGCGGGAACAGCTTCAGTGGGCTTTCCGGATGTCTCTTTGCTTAGATGGCTCTTGGCCTCCTCAGAAAGGAACTGCCGGAGGTGTCCTTTCTTGAGTAGCTCATTAACCTCGATCCTTAGTGCAACGCAGTCTTCCGATTTATGACTATGGTCGCTGTGGAAATCGCACCAAAGACCAGAGTTCCAGAAAGAGTCGGGTGCTTTCATCTTCTAAGGCCACTTGACCTGTTGGCCCATCTGCCTCATAAAATTGACCTGTTCTGGCCTTGAGACAGAGATGTTAGAAATGTCCGGCCACGTGGACACTGCCATCCCTTCTGCCTTCTCGATCCGTCGGTTCTGGTACCTGCCCCGGTTTCTGCTCCCGGAATCCTTTGTTGGTCATGGAGAGGATCTCTCGTCTCGCTCGTTTTGGTCTGGCCTGACCACCTTGGGATGTTGCTTTTGCTGCACGTTAGCACGACTTGCGACAACTTCTTCCCATTTTACTTGTGCCCAGGCTCTGGATAGCACATCTTCGCGTGTCTTGCACTGGTATTTGGTTAGCTCCTTATAGAGATCCCCATCGGGGAGCAAACCTCTTTTGAAGGCAGAGATCGCAGTAGGGATGTTACATTTAGGAATGGCCACCTTCTCTTGATTGAAGCGGGCTTTATAGCCTCACAGAGGTTCAGCCCGATGCTGAGGATTTCGTATAGGCCATCCGAAGTTTTCTCCAGGTCTCTACTGCTAGCGAACTGCTCCAAGAACTTGTCGCTAAGGGTCGCAAAGGAGGATATGGACCTGGAGGGTAGGTTGATGTACCATTGCAAGGCTGGTCCAATCAGGGTTGAGCCGAACCCCTTGCACATAGTAGCTTCGCGCGACTCTTGCAAGAGTGCTACAGCGAGCATCCTCTGTCTGTACTGGGCGATAAGGTCATCTGGATCACTGATACGATCATACACCTTTATGTTGGGAAAAGAGAATTTCCTTGGCATCTCGATCAGGGTGATCTCCTCTGTGAAAGGAGTATTGCTGTAGGACTCGGGGTTGCTTTTCTGGATCGGGGGAGCTACCCCTGGGAGCCTTTCCACCATGGATTGCATGGCGTCGAGCCTCTTGGAGAACATCTGCTCCAGGTATCTGCTCCAGGTAGTCGGTCATAGGAGATTTTGTCTTCGTTCCCCCCTCGGGTACTTCCTTATTAAATTCTGGCTCGGATTGGTTGTCTTCTACGTCGTAGATCTGAGTACCTTTAGCCATCTCGTGCGATGCTCCGTCTCCGTTCGACGTCGTAGGCGGGCGAGTTGTGTCTCCTCTAGAGTTAGGTGTCTCCAGAGTTGGCATGGGTCGGATCTGAGTCCGAAAGCGACGCTTCTTGTTACTTATTGTGTTGAGGGCTTGGTTTTCATCTCCGAGGGTAAGGTTTTCCAGTTCGAGCTGGTTGAGCTTCTCGGCGCTCTGCTCCAGCTGCTTGGAATGTTCGTGGAGTTTTTCTTTCAAGCTTTGGACTTCTGAGGAGAGCGCGGGATTCTCTACAACCTCTTGTCGGGCCCTGTGCAGCTCAGTTAGTTGACTTTGTAGACCATCGAGTTGCCTTTACAGTTTGGCTTCTCTCTGGGTAGCTTCGGGTAGCTCGTTCTGCACATCCACCGCCATTTTTACGTAGTTTAGATTACTCCCCTCCTTCTTGCGCCAAACTGTTATGGGATTTTTGTGTAGGATTTTTGTGAGTACTACGGAACGATGGACAAGCCTGGTATTTAGTGAGAATGATAGAGAAATAGACTTGAAGAGAGGTTTTATTAGATCAAAGAGCTGGGACTACAATATATTGGTGTATAAACCCTAGTTCTAGCCGCATAGCGCTAGTCTCTAAGTCTTGAAGAAGTTGATCCCTTGTTCTAAGGTTTGGGCTCTCCTTATATAGTTGTCTTGAGGTCGGACTGAGTCGAATTGAGTAGGTTAAACTCTTCCATATTCAGAAATATGGAAGGTGCTCCATATCGGAAGTTTTTTATTTCCCGGAGGAAGAGGTGGTCCCTGAGACCGGACCCGGAGTGCTTCCTAGCGGGGACCCAAAGTGTCTCCTACCGGGGACCCGGAGGCCGGTGTCCTGCCTGGGGTCTGGAAGAATTCAATACCTGAATATTTTTCCCCAACAGGTTCCGGATCTTTGGCTGCTCACCTTACAAGGAGGTCAAATTCAATGACTCCACGAAAAGCAAGCTCCGACCACCTTACTACCATTTTTCCTGGGAATGTACCCTGATATACTTCAAATGGATGGTAGGGCCACATGCTTCTCAAGATTTCCAAGGCTACGGGCCTCTACATGTTTCCAAGGGTATGTACCTCTATAAGCTTCTAAAGAAATAGTTCAAAGATCATGTGCCTTCACAAACCTCTGAGGAAGACACGACCACGAGGAAAGCAGGGGAAAATGAGCTAAAAGTTAATCCAAGGGGCAACACGCATAAAAAAATCCCATCAACATGCCCGTGGCAAAGGAGATTCAAGACGAGGAGACTAGTCATCGAATGACGTCCAGAAAACGCTGAGAGTGGCTCACCCAAGGGGAAGCATAGAGCAGCCTGGACGTTAAATTACATCGTGAAACGCTGAGAGTGGCTCACCCAAGTGGGGGAAGAGAGCAGCTAGAACGAGTCATCGGATGACGCCTGCAAAGAAAGAAATCCAAGGAATATGAGCAAATCAATATTCGTGGATGATCAACAGCAGGAATGGACTAATCATGTCCTAGTATGCATATAAAAACGCTAACCCCTGCGTGAAGCAAGAGAAGAATCACGTCATCCTTGTGAACTTCTGCTATCTAAACAATCGATTCCGGCTCCAAACCCAGGTCAATCCCTGCCTATGGACCAACATGGGTCCAAGATCACATGAGACCTTGTCAAGCCATACTCTCCAAGCCCAGGGACGGAGAAGTACTGTTGTTTTACCTGAAAGAGAAAATGCACATATGGAGTGTCGTCCTGGTGCAAAGAGCAAGAAGAAAGAAGTACTATTGGTACTACGTTAACATGAAGACTCGATACATGGGTCTCGAAAAGCTAGCTTTCTAACTGCCATAGCAGAAAAGAAGTTACAGCTTCACTTCCAGGCTCATTTGATCGTGGTGGTAGTTACACTATTATGCAAAAATATTGCTACATACGCCAGAGGTACAAAGGTCATTGGCATGGTAAACAGGAACTCGCGAGCATCCAGGAACCTCCATGTTTCAGAAGGGTCTACCCCAAAACCTTCGGGTTCCAGGAGGATAAATTCTGGAACCTTCGGACCTCAGGAGGATAAATTCTAGAACCTTCGGACCTCAGGAGGATATTTCCGTAATCGCCTGATTTCGAGAAGAAACATCCAAGGTGACAAAATGGAAAGACTTGAGACCAGCTTAGAGTACCAGAAACTGCAGGACCACGCGTCCCATAAAATTTACGGTACCAGGAAGCTGTCTTTTCTGAAAAGCTCCACAAAAGGCAACGAGTGCAGTCTCGATTATTGCACACATCCAATCGACATCAAGCCGGATCCATTTTCAAAGGACAGAGCGCGGTGCCGCATTGAACCAATATAGCCTCCGGGTTTGAGATAGCGGAATAAGAGTTCACCTTCGGGTCATCAAAAGAAATTCCTTATAACCTCCAGGTTCTTAAGGACAAAATCTAAAGATCATCTGAGCGGGGAAATACTTCCTTAAAACATATGGATTCCCAAGGATAGATCTACATGTCCTACATGATCAGAACATGAAGCCCTTTAAACTCCAGGTTACAAAGAATAATCCACAGGAACTACGAGTTCATATGCGATGTACTTTAATACTTCAATACTTCAAGGTAGTACGACAAAGAACTAGCCTCCACGCCTCACCGAAGGGTCTCGTTCTTCCTGAAAAAGGATTAGGAAGAATCATGGTCTTCACTCGACTACTATCTTCTACAAAACTTCTCTTGCCTAAATTCAGGGTACGCCCCAAGAAACTAAGCTAAAAGAGAAGAAAAACAAGCTGCATAATACTGCTCCACCAAGGTGTATGCTTCTTCAGAAGATAATTCTCCAGCCAATATCTAATCATGGGGCAAATACGTAAGAAAAACGACGTACACACTGAATTAAATCGACTCCTTTCCCCGGCCATGAGCCATTCAGACCCGGCAAAGATGTGGCTATGTGCCACCGAGGTCCTGCGCCAAGAAGGCGGATACTGCTCGTCACTGCAATGCGAATCTGAGATAAAGAATTCATGCTTCCGAGCGGGGCAACATATCACCTACATCAAATTCCAACAGATACAAGTGATCTGCGACATCCAAACAACAATACTGTTAGAAGGCTAAGTTCCATTAAAGCCCTACACCAAGAAACAAAACTCGTCATCCGTGGAAATGAGAGAATAAGTTCACCGATCCTTCGAGCTTAATCGATCTCATCATCCTTCGAGTCTGGACATGCTTATTGAGTAACAATCGTCCATCGAGTAGTTACGACCAAGATCTTCATTCCTCCAAGGTCCTGCTACAGGTCTAAGGACACTACATCTGACAGACGAATGTCAACGCTCACTGAAGCGTCAAAAAGTCCATCTCCGTCAAACCCCACATCACTAGGAAAGATCTACATAGGTTATGAGCCTTGAAAGCAAATCTTGTCATCCACTGAAACACAAGATCAAGGTCCCAAATCCTGCAAGATCACCTTCGAACAGGTCCAGAACCTGGGAATATTTATCAAGACCCCGGTCTATCGTCTGGAAAAACGACCCTCCTCCAGGTTCAAACACGGCCCAAGCCAAAGAAGAACTCGAAAAGGGGCATTACAGAAGCAACATCATATCCACGATAAGCATGCTGAGATGGAGCGACTCTGGTTGACCAAAGTGCACAGGTTATCTCCCGACCTCACCCATGAAATCGAAAGATAAGGGGCAAACTATTGGGAGTAAAATTTTTTGGAAGATATTACTCATACTGCCGGGCAGGACCCCGATCTCCAGATACCCGCAAGTAGAAGCTCCGGCTAGGACCCCTGCTTCCATCACTGCCTCCGGGTAAACTGGAAAAGATCATACAGAAGAGAAATTTTTTCACGCGAAAGGATCAAGCTCCGAGCCTACTTCCAGGCTCATCCAATCGTGGGTGTTATAACCCAAGTGCCAGGCTTACGCTGCTTTCCATGTCTGGAGAAGCACGATTTAGATTGATCCCTGTATTTCACAGTACTTTTGCAATGAAAATATACCATGTGTTCCCTGTATTGTGTAGCTCGTAGCGTTTTAATATAGGTACTTTTCACATTGGTACTGTAGGGACCCCGATGCGCCTTAGGCTGCACAGGGGTTTTTAGGTAGTATTGACAACATACTCAGGCTTGCACATACCCATTCCTGCTTTATGTCACATACCCGTTTTGATTATTTGTGACCGTGCCCGGAGGTCGTGCCACTTTTGCAAGGGTTGGCCAGGATCGGAGGTCTCTTGAGACCTGATCCAGCTCGTATGCCCCTTTAAGTATAATGATTTCCCATCTGCCTTTATAGTCGGAACTATTTTATTATAAGCTTTTTCCGGAGACGTTTAGCATACATAGGAGTAGGAAATCATAATGCATAAATAGTATATAGTAGTATAGAAATCATGGTCTGGGGACCGTATTAGAAATGATAGGCTTTGAGGTGCATGGCGTTCCAGCAGTTGGGTTTTAGTTTACCCTTGCTATCTTGCAGCCTGTAGGCGCCTCCTCTCCGCACCTCGATGACCTTATTTGGTCCTTCCCACCCCGGGGTGAATTTCCCCGTTGTTTTTTCTGCTCGTCGTAGAACCCAATCCCCTTGCTGGAAGGTTCTGGTTCTGACTTTCTTGTTGTACGTCCTGGCGACGTCTTGCTGGTAGGACCAGTTTCTCAGCTGAGCGGCCTCTCTTTTTTCGTCGAGTAGGTCGAGGCTTAGTGATACCACTCAAATTACCCTAAGGAGTGAATTACTCTCTCAAATAAGAGGTTCAGTTGCAGTACTTAGGGATCGAAAGTGATCAGCGATGGCAATGTTTCACTGGTTAACTAACTAGATCTTGGATCTCAACTGTCGTCTTTTGATCACAAGAAAGTGTCGATCGATGATCCTATAGGTATAGCGATCGATACACCTTTCGCAATATCGATCGATTGTCAGATGACAATATCGATCGATAGCTTCTAGTTAAGCCCTAGGCGCAGGTTGATAATGCTCACTAGTCTCCTACATTAGCGGTTAGATCTCTCTAGTAGTCTTAGCATGACAGATTAGATTCAGGACAGGATGATCAAGGATTCTTGACACATGCAAATTCCTAGGTTCAATATTCTAGTTAGCAAGGCTAGAACAAGCTTTAAGAACAATCAATCAATGAATATCACAACTAAGCAATTCTATAGTTGGGGCTAATCCCTCTAACCTATTTGAACCTTGAATCTAACAAGTAAACTACTCAGACATAGCTAATCAATTCATGACACAAAATATAGATAAAACTGGATAGAATAGAATAGATGAATCAATAGAGTTCCAATCACAAATCTCTCTATGATCTTCTCTCCTAAAACTCTCTCTCTCTCTCTCTTGATGAAAGTAAGAATACAATGATGGTAAAAGCTCTTCTTGCCTCCTCACACTTAGGCAAGTATATAACTATTAGGTTAAAAACTCGTCAAGGGTAATCTTGTAATTTGATGTAGCCTTGGGTTTAAAGTCGGCTGGAAGCAAGTCGCGCGTTCCGCGTCTCGACATCAATCGATGGTACAGGATGTACATCGATCAATCATAATTTTTAATCGTCGAGGCTTCTGTTCTGTATCGATCGACGGCACTGGGTGTGCATCGATCGATTGCTTCTTCTCCATATCGACCTCTAATGGTCAGCTCGGATGAAATCTCTTTTAAGCTCCTAAATGCTCTGTTATCATCACTTTACTCCAAGATACTCCTGAACCTGAAAACATACCTAATAGGATAGAATATATAATATATAGATAGTAAAACACTTATATACCATGGAAGAAAATGGGTCAAATCCATGGTATATCAACTCCCTCAGATTTACCTTTTTGCTTGTACTCAAGCAAAACAAACATGCAGTCTCTCTGAAAGAGGTTTGAAAATAGCAGGGACTCACAAATTTAAAACATAGAAATCATCACCTCTACAATATTGCAATCCACATCTAAAAAGCCCTAATCTCAAAAGCACATTATGCAATATCCTAGCTTAGCAACCAAATTCAAGTAGTCAACAACTCAGCAAATCCTGGCTGACATTCCCCTCTACTAACCTCATTTCTTAGCATAAGTATAAAAGTGAAGGCTTTACCTTGGGAGTATCGATCACAGAATGCAAGGATTTTCAGACAAGTATCTGGAACTGCAGGTAAAAGTTAGTTCCTAATTTCTCTCTCTCGAATTTGTCTCTTGAGTTAAAGTTTGCTTTTATTGCAAGATTAGTGACCAAGATTGGACAGACTTCCATGAATCAAGACTTAATGGTGGTTGCCACCAAGCAATGTTCACTTCTTTTTGACCTATATCCAAGAATTCTTTGTGAAGCGAGCCTTGAAGATTGCCGCCTCCAAGTCCCGTTCGAATTCTTTTTATTGGAATCTTTATGAATCAAGCCTTAATGGTTTTAGCCACCAAGTCCTGTTCAGATTCCTCCTAACTAAATCCTAAGTCCTATTTAAATAATAAATTTCGGATTTTTTATTTATTCATTTATTTTTTATTTTTTATTTTTTTTAAGAATCCGATCTCGTGTATACCAAGCCCCAAGGCAAGCAATTATGTTAGGTTTAGTGTTGGAGGTCAGCCTTGGTTCCTTCAAACAATCAAAGTAAGTGTGTATAGTTGACAGGTTGATCCACTTTAGCATCTTTAGTACTATCTCTAATCAGTAAATCTAAAATGGTGCTAAAAAGTGGTTAGACATTCAAGTATAAATCAATAATAAGATCATAGTCCCTTTCTCATAGCTAAGTATAACTTTATTAAAATCCTTTTAATAAGAATCAGAATAAATAATGTCAGTAAACCTCCCCCCAGACTTAAATTACACTGTCCCAGTGTAACACAGTCGGAGTTATGGTGGAAATAAATCATAAGTACTCAATATAACAAGTTAGGAAGATAAACTAGACCGGAGTGAGAATCGATCGATGTGCATCGGTATGCATCGATCGTCGCAGATGTCAGCATGTCGATCGATGTCGACGTCTCGTCCACGGTCGATATGGTGATCATCATCCTACTTGGGTCTTGCAATAAATCTGAAAGAATTAAAACGAAAGTAAAAACTAGTAACTAAGAAAACCAATTAAAATTACCTAATAGTGGGTTGTCTCCCACTCAGCGCTTTGTTATAGTCATTTAGCTTGACTGTGGAGGTGTTTGGCTAGTTGGTGGAAAGACAGCTACTTGTTGGGAAACAAGCATCCACCTCATCTCTGCACATTCTGGACCAAGCTGCAATGAAACTTCTTGTGGCCTCATCGTTTCTGGTCCATCTCTCATCCATCTTCTGTATTGCATTTGAGATGTTCTATAGCCTCTCCTTAAGAGTTTCAATGCTGAACTGATGCCGTCCGATCTTGTCGTAGGCGTATGCTGATAGCTCGTTCAGTTCCTCGTGCATTGACTCCATCTTGTTGTGTATCAGCTGCTCGTCGTCTGATGTAGACTTGGTATCGATCGATGCGATCATATGTCTGCCGATCGTTGCTGGTGCAGTACTGTCGATCGATTTGGAGCGTGCTCTGTCGATCGATACTGATATCTGGTGTTGAGATGCGAGTTGCCTTTGAATGGCTTTGACTTCCTTCTGTAGCCACTCTGCTTGGCTATCTAGTCCACCGAGTCGAACGTCGAATGGAAAGTTGATGTCATCACACCGCTTCTCAAGTCGTTCCTCCATGGTGTCTATAGCAGTGTAAAGCTTTTATGTGATCTGATCAACTTCTGCTGCTGTGTAGGGAAGGTGTTCTGAAGGTTTCCTGCCGTCGAGCGATGCCCTGCGGAACCTAACGATCGATGTCGATCCTTCATCCTGAAAATCATGTTGATCATGAAGCTTGCCAATATCCTTCTGGACTTTCATCATCTGTGTAGACAAGGTGTCCAAGTATCGCATGATAGGTGAGGTGAAACGGTCGTGCATATCCTCATAAGATTGTAACCTATCTTCCATGGCTGCGAACTTTCTGTCGATCGATGTGATGGTGCAGATATCGATCGATGTGGCTGGTTGTGGATCCTTCTTGCGAATGGTGTCCAAATCTTGCTGTCGCAGATCAATTCTCGTGCATAACCAGTCCACGTTGTTGTTGAGAGGGTTGTATACGTCGTGAATCTTCGTGTTGATGTATGCGATCTCCCATTCATCCTTCTTCTCTGCCAAACTTTCTGGTTCTGCAGGGATTTGGGATGTCTGTGGCCTGACATCGATCGATGTTGCTTTGTCGGCGTCGATCGATGGCGATGTCGTAGCTTCTTTCTCAAGGCTGTGCTGCATACTCCCAATCTCTGTCCTCATCTCTGCCATACTTCTGAAAAGCTCATTGTAACCTCTGTCCAAAGGCTGATAGGTGTCATCTACCATTGTCTTGAGTTCATCTCCTAGCCTTTCTTGAGCTCCACAAATACCAGTCACCATCTCATTAATCTCATCCTTGGTGTAGATCTCTGGTGCCAGTCTTGTAGGTGCTAAAGAAGTGGCATTTTCTGGAAGACATATGTGACTCTCTTCATATTGTGATACTCTCTCCAGAATTTTTCTGATGTTGTCCTTGGTAACAGGGATCATCTCACCAGCTACGCTTCTCGCATATCCAAACTCATCTCTGTAGACTCCATATTCGTCCTTCTGTTCCCATCTGAGCTTTCTGGCTCCATAGATGTCATAAGCGCGATGTC
>NC_027752.1:21987574-21988996 GCF_000695525.1 Brassica oleracea var. oleracea
GTTGCTGCATAAACAAGTTGTCTGGTCCATTGGCCACCTGAAGAATGTCGGCTATGTCCTCTCTGGATACTTGTAGAATTCTTCCATCCATAGCTCGTGCATGGCCATCTGGGTCCCTGAAAATACCAAATTCATCAGGAGTTAGAAAACCGTAATCCATACTCATATTCTTCTTAGTAAATAAAGAAAGTTGAGGTTTATAATGAGCATCAATCGATGTTGATACTCGAGTATCGATCGATTGTAGACGTTTGTCTGCGGAATTAGGGTTTTTGGATTGAATGCTCCTCCTAGATGTTCCTTCTGATTGGTTTGTGAGAGCATTCATTTTTTCCGCTTCAGTGTCGTGAGAAGTAATCTGGGGTGCAAAAGTTCTTATTTAGGTATTGGTAAACCTACTTGGAATTGGAATATTCCCTTTTTTCTTTTTAATGGCGGCAGCTTTAATATCGATCGATGTACCTATGGTATCGATCGGTGCATAAGAACGTTTTGCTGGATGAGGGTGGGTATCAACCGATGCTGATTGAACTCTGTCGATCGATGGTGGAGACATGTTGTTGAAGGAATGGCCCGAATATCTGTCATCCTTCATAGCAATCTCTATAGCTCTTTCCTTCTAGTAATCCTCAAAATACTCCTCCGTAGGATCCTCATTGGATGAAGAAATTACAGTATCCACCGCAAAACTTTCATGGAATCCACTTTCTACTCGACTGCCTATTGAATAGTCATCTCGTCCTCTCTTGTTGGGTTGTTGAAAGGCAAAGTCTGGATAACACTGATCTGGTAATGTGAAGTGGTCTACCGGTTGCTTCCCATCGAGCGACGTGGGATAGCGTTCATCGGTCGTCGGTGACTCATTTGAATCGATCGATGAAACAGTGCGGGTGTCGATCGATTCCGAGTACTCTATTTCGTACTCTGCTCCCCAATGGCATGCTGCAATGTAGCCAAGATCATTTCCAAGCTCCACGAGGTTGACCTGTTGTCTCACAACTCGAACTGAGTCATAGTGGACGTCTGGATCTATCAGTGTCAGACACAATCTGTTGGTGTTCATGTCACATATAGCTCTTACTGTAGCCAGGAAAGCTCTTCCAAGCAGAAGTGAAGAGTTCCAGTTAAGCTTGATGTCCAGGACATGAAAATCTACTGGGACAAGGGCATTACCAATCTGTACCTCAAGGTCTCTTATGATGCCTCCTGAGCTTCTTTCTGAAAGGTCCACGAAGGTGAAAGATTCTGATGAAGGCTCTATTTTCAGACCCAGCTAGTCTGCCATAACCTTAGGTAGTATGCTAACTGATGCTCCTGTGTCACAAAGTGTATGGGGAAATTCAATACCCTTCACAACACATGGTAATGCAAATTTCCTAGGATCACTCTTCTTCTTCAATGTGATCCTTAGTTTCATCCTTT
>NC_027752.1:21989095-21989368 GCF_000695525.1 Brassica oleracea var. oleracea
CTCCACTGGGATTCTGAGGACTCTCTTAGTGAAACCATCCATCTCCTTCTCATTAGCTTCCCTCTTAAGGTTCTTAGGAATCTTCTCCTTCCTCTTCCTTTACCTTATTCCTTCAGTTGCCTCATCAACTTGTATAGGCTCTGGTGTAGTGTCTGAAGGGTTGGTTGTAGGTTCTGGTGGGTTGGCTGATGCTTTAGGTGGTGGTCTGAGTGCGTTGATTCAGTCATTATCAATAGATGGTAACCGCACTCGGTAGGTGAGAGGTGCTCGTCG
>NC_027752.1:21989593-21991784 GCF_000695525.1 Brassica oleracea var. oleracea
ACCTGAGTCCCTAAGGTCTCAATTCTTGTGTTCAGACTGTTGTAGGCGGAATCTATCTTCCCATTGAAATCCACAGTGAGTTGTTGCTGTCCTTCCAGAACTCTGTCAAGCATTGCTTCATTCTTGCTCTCCTGAGTCTGTGGTGGAGGATTCTGGTAGAATGGGTTTCCATAGCCTCTGCTGTTGTTGCTGAAAGGTTTCTGGAACTGTGAACTCTGGTTACTCCTCTGACCATTGCCATAGAAGTTTATGTTTCCATCCTGGTTTCCAGACCTCTGAAATCCAGTACCTCCAATGTAGTTCACATCTTCTTCTCCTTCCATGTCTGCAGCCTCTTCTCCTTCAGCTGAACAGACTTGCTTCCTGAGAAGCTCATGAACCACATCTAACTTTGCTCTAACTTCGTCACTCTGCTCCTTCCCTAGGGATGCAACAGACTTCTTTCTTTCAAAGTCAGTGTTCTTGGTGCTGCTGCTGTTTGCTAGATTTTCTATCAGTCTCACAGCTTCCACCGGATTCCTGGTGTTGAAGTTTCCCTCGCTAGCTGTATCAAGAGCCATCTGATACCTCAAGGCGATACCTCTGAAAAAAGTGCTCAGTAGTTGCACTTCTTTGAATCCGTGGTGTGGACAGTCTCGCTAGAAGAACTTGAATCTCATCCACGCGTCTTTGAAAGACTCTCCTGTTTCTTGCGCGAATGAAGCGATTTTGCTTCTCAAGTCTTCAGCGCGTGCCTCATCGAAGAAGTTACGCAAGAAAGCATTCTTGATGCCGGCCCAGGATGTTAGTGATCTTGTGGGTACCTGCGTAAGCCAGTGCATCGCTTCTCCAGTCAGAGAATACTGGAAGAGCTTGCACAATAGGTAGTCCTCAGGGACTCCATCCATACGAATAACAGCGATAAGATCCTCGAACCTTTCAAAGTGGTCCATAGGATGCTCGTGCGGTAACCCAGAGTAGGGTATCTGCGACACAAGTGTGTAGTACTGAGGCTTCAGCTCGAAATTCTACTTCTTAATCTCTGGATGTCGAATAGCTGATCTGTTGGCGTAGTACTCATCTGGACGGTTGTAGTAGGCCAGTGCCCTTGGTCGAGCAGCCTCTTCTACAGGTTGAGCAGCTCCTGTAGCATCAGTATCAGGGATTACATTCCCCTGAGCGTCTAGTTTCTCACCTGTTGCAATCGATGGGGCGAACGACGTAGATCGGTCGACGATGAAGGTCGGGTATCGGTCGACGGTTGGGTGCGAGAATCGGTCGACGTGAAAGCTGCTGCGTCGGTCGATGTGGAACGTTGGTCTTTGCGGATCGAGCGTTCCAAGTGAGCAGGATCTTTTGAGAATAGCAGGTGTTTGTCCTTGTTGCTTCTGGTACTGCCGGGCATGCACCAGAAAAGACGCTTACAGTGGCCCCACTCTCTTTGTTAGGTGCCAGCAACCTTAGGACTTGCAGCAAAGTAGGCTGCAATCCTTTTCCAGAAGGTACCACACTGATACCACTCAAATTACCCTTAGGAGTGAATTACTCTCTCAAATAAGAGGTTCAGTTGCAGTACTTTGGGATCAAATCCACAAGGAGCTAGTGAACCTATTAAATCTAGTCAGGTTATTAATTCTATGTGTTTGTTGTTTTATGGGTTTAAAAGTAAATAGCAATCCTAATTGAGCAAGGCTATTGCTCGACTAACAAGATGATTGGGGGTGTAACTTTAATGGAAGATTTTAGATGCAGGGTTTCTATTCAGGTGTTGGAGATTATAATCCTATAGATGCCTAACAGTTGCATGCATGATATATTAGAGCTCAACTCCTTAATCACAGTGATCAGCGATGGCAATGTTTCACTGGTTAACTAACTAGATCTTGGATCTCAACTGTCGTCTTCTGATCACAAGAAAGTGTCGATCGATGATCCTATAGGTATATCGATCGATACACCTTTCGCAATATCGATCGATTGTCAGAAGATAATATCTATCGATGCTTCTAGCTAAGCCCTAGGCGCAGGTTGATAATGCTCACTAGTCTCCTAGATCAGCGGTTAGCATCTCTCTAGCTGTCCTAGCATGACAGATTAGATTTAGGACAGGATGATCAAAGATGCTTGACACATGCAAATTCCTAGGTTCAAAATTCTAGTTAGCAAGGCTAGAACAAGCATTAAGAACAATCAATCAATGAATATCACAACT
>NC_027752.1:21991866-22006346 GCF_000695525.1 Brassica oleracea var. oleracea
CTAAGCAATTCATGACACAAAATATAGATAAAAAATGCATAGAATAGAACAGATGAATCAATGGAGTTCCAATCACAAATCTCTCTATGATCTTCTCTCCTAAAACTCTCTCTCTCTCTTGCTGAAAGTACGAATACAATGATGGTAAAAGCTCTTCTTGCCTCCTCACCCTTAGGCAAGTATATAACTATTAGGTTAAAAACTCGCCAGGGGTAATCTTGTAATTTGGTGAAGCCTTGGGTTTAAAGTCGGCTGGAAGCAAGTTGCGCGTTCCGCGTCTCGACATCGATCGATGGTACAAGATGTACATCGATCGATCATAATCTTCAATCGTCGAGGCTTCTCTTCTGTATCGATCGACGGCACTAGGTGTGCATCGATCGATTGCTTCTTCTGCATATCGACCTCTAATGGTCAGCTCGGATGAAATCTTTTAAGTTCCTAAATGCTCCATAATCATCACTTTACTCCAAGATACTCCTGAACCTGAAAACATACCTAATATGATAGAATATATAATATATAGATAGTAAAACACTTATATACCATGGATGAAAATGGGTTAAATCCATGGTATATCACTTAGCGCCATCAGCTCATTGTTCTCCTCCTGAGAGGTTGATGCGGAGACCGTTGTTCGTACGTGCATCTCTGTAGGTACAATGGCCTTAGAGCCGTAGACCAGCGAGTAGGGAGTTTCCCGTGTTGCTGTTTTGGCAGTGGTCCGGTAGGCCCAGAGAACTCGGTGTAGTTCTTCCGCCCATTTCCCGTGAGAGCCCTCCACTCGCTTTTTAAGCATGTTGACCACGGTTTTGTTTGTGGACTCGGCTTGTCTGTTAGACTGGGGGTGTCCGGGTGTGGCGAAAGTTAGTTTTATGCCCCAGTCCTTGCAGAACTCCTTGAAGTTGTGGCTCGTGAACTGGGGTCCATTATATGTGACAATCTCGTGGGGGACCCTGAAGTGAGTGATTGCGTAGGTCCAAGGGAATTTGCAGATCTGGAGATCTATTATGCGGCTGAGCGCTTCTGCTTCGACCCACTTGGAGAAGTAGTAAGTGACTATCAGAAGGAAGACCTTCTGCCCCGGCGCCATAGGAAATTTCCCTACTGTGTCCATGCCCCACTTTCTGAAGGGCCATGGTGAGCTTATGGACTTTAGATTCTCCGGGGGAAGCTTGGAGACTGGAGCGTGCCTCTGGCACTGGTCGCAGTGCTTTGCTTGTCTGTCGGCGTCGGCGGCCATCGTGGGCCAGTTGTATCCCGCCCTTCTGGCTCTGAGCACCAGGCTTCTACCGCTAGAGTGGGATCCACAATCTCCTTCATGTAGTTCTACAAGGATTCTAGCGGCTTCTCGGGGTGTGACACACCTCAGATACGGGCCTTGCGGCTCGCTTCTTGATCTTCCTGGCTTCATTGCGGTCTTCCGGGAGGATGTCGGCCTCCAGATACCGGACTAAGGGAGTCATCCAGGTTTCGCCTTTCTTCGACGGCAGAGACCTCGTCTGATGGGGGTTCCTCCAGGGTAACTGGCCATTGAAGAACGAGCAAGAGGATACTCATCTGGCTATTCATTTCGAGGGCGGATCCTAGATTAGCCAGGGCATCGGCTTGCAAGTTTTGTTCCTAGGGGATTTGAGTGAGCTTGCAGCTCTTGAACATCTTGATTAGTCGCTGAGCGACCGCCAGATATTGGATGATGATGTCGTCTTTTGCTTGGTACTCTCCCTGTACCTGGTTAATTATCAACTGGGAATCGGCGAAGACCTGGATGTTCTCTACCCCCATTTGGTGGGCGAGAGTTAGACCTGCAATTAGGGCCTCCTACTCGCTTTTGCTGTTGGTTGCTTTGAAGTTGCATCTCACGGCCCTAGAGGCTGTATTCCCTGTTGGCAAGGTAAGAACTATCCCTACTCCAGCCCCTCTGACGTTGCTGGTTCCATCAACGTGTAGGATCCATTCTCCTTCTTCCTTAATTTCGCCTTGGAGGCGTATCTCCTGCTCAAGAGCTGGGATCAAGGCAGAGGAGAATTCAGCCACGAAGTCTGCTAGGACCTGAGACTTTATAGCCGTGGCGGGTCAAAATAATACGTCGTACTCCCCTAGTTCCATGGCCCATTTGGCTTGGCGTCCGGAGATTTCTGGTTTGTGGAGGACCAACTTTACAGGGAATGAGGTAACAACCACGATTGGATGAGCCAGGAAGTAGGGTTGGAGCTTGCGAGCGGCGACTATCAGGGCTAAGGCTAGCTTTTCAAGGTGGCTGTAGCGGGTCTCCGCGTCCAGGAGGGCCTTGCTTACATAGTAGATTCGTAACTGCTTTCTCCCTTCCTCGCAAACTAAGACGGCGCTCACGGCGTGTTCGGAGACTGCTAGATATAGCAGCAGGACTTCACCGAGTAGTGGCTTGGACAGGAGAGGAGGAGTTGTAATATACGATTAGCTCCTGGAGAGCGGATTCGCATTCTCCCGTCCACTGGAACTCCTTCGGATTCTTGAGAGTTCCGAAAAAGGCGTGAGATTTGTCGGAGAGTCTGGAGATGAATCTGCTCAAGGTTGCCATCCTTCCCGTTTGCTTTTGAACCTCCTTGACGTTCTTCGGGGAAGGGATTGAATGAATGGCCCTGATTTGCTCCGGGTTGGATTTGATGCCCAGTGGATTACGATGTACCCAAGGAACTTACCAAAACGGACCTCAAATGAGCATTTAGTCGGGTTGAGCTTCATGTTATATTTCCTGAGGGTGGAGAAGGCTTGCTGCAGGTGAGATATGTGGTCTTCCGCTTCCAGGTATTTGACCAGCATGTCGTCGATGTAGACCTCCATGGTTCTCCCGATTTGGTCCGCGAACATCATGTTCACTCGCCGTTGATAGGTCGATCCCTGCTTGCTGCAGGTGAGATATGTGGTCTTCCGCTTCCAGGGATTTGACCAGCATGTCGTCGATGGAGACCTCCATGGTTCTCCCGATTTGGTCCACGAACATCATGTTCACCAGCCGTTGATAGGTCGATCCCGCGTTCTTTAGGCCGAAGGGCATAACCTTATAGCAGTAGATCCCTCTGGATGTCATGAAGGATGTTTTCTACTCGTCCATGAAGCTCATCAGCTGGTGCCCCGCGGTGGCGTCCACCAGCTTGTCGATATGAGGTAGCGGCAAGGGGTCCTTTAGACAGGACTTGTTGAGGTCCGTGAAGTCAATGCAGACCCTCCACTTCCCGTTCTTTTTCTTGACTACGACAACGTTGGCTAGCCACTCTAGGTACTGCACCTTACGAATGAACCCCGCGCTGAGCAGGCTCTTGACTTCATCGTTGATGATCGCATCTCTCTCAGGGGCAAACTTCCGTCTCTTTTGTCTGACGGGTTGATGTAGGGGGTCCACCTGCAGCTTATACATGACGATCTCTGGATAGATCCCAGGCATATCTGCGTGGGACCAAGCGAAGCAGTCGGAGTTAGACCTGAGGAAGTCTATCAGCCATCTTCTCAATCCTTCGCTTAGCTTGGAACCGACCTTGAGATGCCGGGTCTGATCTCCTTCGGTTAATGGCACCTCATCCATTTTTTCTACCTCCGGTTCCTTGGTGTGATGAGCCGGAGGTTTGCTCTGTAATTGCTATAAGACCCTGGTCTTCCTCTTCCGAGTGGTCTGATAGCAGGAGCGGGAATATTCTTGATCCCCTCTGATCGCCTTTATGCCCCAGAGCGTAGGGAACTTCATCATTTGGTGAAAAGTCGAGGGGACAGCCCCCATTCTGTGGATCCAGGGCCGTCCTAAGATTATGTTGTAGGACGAATCACAATCTACCACGAGGAACTTGGTTGACATGTTGACTCCTTCGGCGTATACGGGGAGGGTTACCTCCCCAGCGGTTTGTTTGACCTCCCTGCTGAACCCTATAAGGGGGGTTATCCTCCGAGTTAGAGGGCCTTCCTCCAGCCCCAGGTCCTTATATGCGGCCTGGAAGATGACGTTGCCTGAGCTTCCATTATCTACCAGTATACTTTTAAGGGCGTCGTGGTGAGGAGTGAGGACTTTCTCCTGCTCCTTGGCCGTGAAACTTATCTCGTCCGATCCTAGGAGCAGGCGTTTTGGCTTAGCTGCCTCTAGGAAGTGCTTGGCATTCCAGGTGCTTTTCTTCGCGGCTGTATAGCTTATGCCGCTGAATTCCGAACCGCCCGAAATGACATGGATCACTCGGTCCTGTCGCGGTGGCGAGACGGGAGCAGCTTCAGTGGGCTTACCCGTTGTCTCCTTGCTTAGATGGCTCTTGGCCTTCTCGGTAAGGAACTCCCTGAGGTGCCCTTTCCTAAGCAGCTCGTTGACCTTGATCTTTAGGTGCGACGCAGTCCTCCGTTTTGTGACCGTGGTCTCGGTGGAAGTCGCACCAAAAGCCAGGGTTCCGGAAAGAGTCGGGGGCATTCATCTTCTGAGGCCACTTGACCTGCTGGCCCATCTACCTAAGACCATTTATAAGCTTCGGCCTTGAGACGGAGAGGTGAGAGATGTCTAGCCACGTGGACACTTCCATCCCTTCTGCCTTCTCGATTGGCCAGTTCTGGTACCTGCCCTGGTTTCGATTCCCAGAGTGCCCAGCCGGTCTTTGAGAGGGTTTCTCGTCTCGCTTGGTTTGGTCTGGTCTGGTCGTCTTGGAATCTTGCTTTTGTTGCGCCTTGGCACGGCTGGCAACGTCTTCCTCCCATTTGACCTGCGCCCAGGCTCGAGATAGGACGTCTTCCATGTTTTTGCACTGGTATTTGGTTAGCTCCTTCTAGAGGTCACCGTCGGGGAGCAGACCCCTCTTGAAAGTAGAGATAGCACTGGGGATACTGAATTCAGGGATAGCCACCTTTTCTTGATTGAAGCGGGCTATGTAACCTCTCAGGGGTTCCGCTCGGTGCTGGAGGATTTCGTAGAGACTGTGGAGCATTTCTCCAGGTCCCTGCTGCTGGCAAATTGCTCCACGAACTTGTCGCTGGGAACCGCGAAGGAGGCTATGGATCTGGAGGGTAAGTTGATATACCATTGCAGAGAAGATCTGGTCAGAGTGGAGCCGGAACCTTTGCACATGGTAGCTGAGCGTGACCCTTTCGGGAGTGCTACGGCGAGCATCCTCTGTCTATATTGGGCGACGTGGTCGTCCGGATCAGTGGTGCCGTTATACGCCTTTATGCTTGGGAAAGAGAACTTCCTGGGCATCTCGATCAAGGTGATCTCGTCCGTGAAGGGAGTATCGGCGTAGGAATCGAGGTTGCTCTTCCGTATGGGGGGAGCTACCCCTGGGAGTCTCTCCACCATGGATTGCATGGCGTCGAGCCTATCGGAGAACATCTGGTGAAGGTGAGCGATCATAGGAGACTCCGCTCTTGCTGCTCCATCTGATGCTTCTTTATCAGGCTCAGGCTCCGAGTCGCTGTCCTCCTGGTCATAGGTCTGAGCGTCATTGGCCTTTTCTCGCATAGAAGCTTCTCCTCCTGGTGCCGCAGTCGGGAGACTTGCGCCTGTCCCGGAGTTAGGTGTTTCCAGAGGCGGCATAGGGCGAACCTGAGTTCGGAATCGATGCTTCTTGTTGCTCGCTGTGTTAAGGGCTTGGTTCTCGTCTTGGAGGGTAAGATTCTCCGATTCAAGCTGGCTGAGCTTCTCGGAGCTCTGGTCCAGTTGCTTGGAGTGTTTGTTGAGTTTTTCCTTCAGGATCTGATACTCCGAGGACAACTCGGGATTGGTCTCTTCCCGAGCTCTATGTAACCCGGTTACTTGACCTTGCAGGTCATCGATTTGTCTTTGGAGTTCAGCCTCTCTCTGGGTAGCTTCAGGTAGCTCGTCGTGCTCGTCCACTGGCATTATCACGTAGTTTAGATTACTCCCCTCCTTCTAGCACCAAACAGTTTGGGGATTTTTGTGTAGGATCTTTGTGAGTACCACGGAACGATGGACAAGACTGGTGTTTGTATTGGTTTTGAGAGGTGTAGTAGAAATAAAGACTTGAAGAGACGTTTTATTGAGTAGACAAACTAGGATTACAATGATTTGAGTAAGAACCCTAATTGTAGCCGTCTAGCCCTAGTCTCCAAGTCTTGAAGTGTCGATCCCTTGCTTTAGGGTTTGGGTTCCCCTTATATAGTCTTCCTAAGGCGGGCCTTAGTCGGTTAGGGTAGGTTAAACTCTTCCATATTTGAAAATATGGAAGGTTCTCCTTATCGGAAGTTTTCCATTTCCATTTTCCGGAGGAAGGGGGGCGATCCTGCGACCGAACCCGGAAATCTCCACAGCGGGGAACCGGGGTTCCTTCTAGCGGGGATCCTGGGAACCGGGGTTCCTTCCAGCGGGGATCCAGAGGCCAGTGTCCTGCATGGGGTCTGGAGGAATTCAATACCTGAGAATTTTTTCCCAACATCGTCGATGTAGACCTCCATGGTTCGCCCGATCTGGTCCGTGAACATCATGTTTACCAGCCGTTGATAGGTTGATCCTGCGTTCTTTAGGCCGAAGGGCATAACCTTATAGCAGTAGATCCCTCTGGGCGTCATGAAGTATATTTTCTCCTGGTCTTCCGGATGTATAAGTATTTGATTATAGCCTGAGAACGCGTCCATGAAGCTCATCAACTGATGCCCCGCGGTGGCGTCCACCAGCTTGTCGATATGAGGCAATTGGAAGGGGTCCTTTGGACAGGACTTGTTGAGGTCCGTGAATTCGATACAGACTCTTCACTTCCAGTTCTATTTCTTAACCACGACGAGATTGGCTAGCCATTCCGGATATTGCACCTCACGAATGAACCCTGCGCCGGGCAGGCTCTGGACATCATCGTTGATGATTGCGTCTCTTTTGGGAGCGAACTTCCTTCTCTTTTGTCTGATGTGTTGATGTAGGGGATCCACCTGCAGCTTGTGCATGATGATCTCCGGGTCGATCCCAGGCATATCTGCGTGGGACCAAGCGAAGCAATCGGAGTTAGACCAGATGAAGTCTACTAGTCTTCTCCTCAATCCTTAGGTCAGCTTGGAGCCGATCTTGAGATGTCGGGTCTGATCTCCTTCGGTTAATGGCACGTTGCCCATTTCCTCTACCTTCGGTTCTTCGGTGTGATGAGCCAGAGGCTTACTCTGTAATTGCTATATGACCTTGGTCTTTCCCTTCAAAGTAGTCTGGTAGCAGGAGCGGGAATACTCCTGATCGCCTATATGCCCCAGGGTGTACGGAATTGCACCATTTGGTGAAGAGTTGAAGGGACGGCTCCCATGCCGTGAATCCAGGGCCGTCAATCCAGGGCCGTTTGAGGATCATGTAGTAAGACGAGTCGCAGTCAACAACGAGGAACTTGGTTGACATGTTGACTCCTTCAGCGTATACGGGGAGGGGTACTTCCCCGGCGGTTTGTTTGACTTCCCCGCTGAACCCTATAAGGGGGGTTATCCTCCGAGTTAGAGCGCTTTCCTCCAGCCCAGGTCCTTGTATGTGGCCTGGAAGATGATGTTGTCGGAGCTTCCATTATCTAACAGTATCCTTTTTACCATGCAGTTCGCTACAGTGAGCGATATGACTAGAGAGTCGTGATGCGGGGTGAGAACTTTCTCCTGCTCCTTGGCCGTGAACCTTATTTCGTCCGTTCCTAGGAGCAGGCGTTTTGGCTTGGCTTCTTCTAGGTCGTGCTTGGCATTCCAGGTGCTTTTCTTTGCGGCTGCATGGCTTTTGATTTCTGAACCTCCCGATATGACAAGGATCACTCGGTCCTGTTGCGGTGGCGAGACGGGAGCAGCTTCAGTGGGCTTACCCGCTGTCTCCTAGCTTAGATGGCTCTTGGCCTTCTCGGAAAGGAACTCCCTGAGGTGTTCTTTCTTAAGCAGCTCGTTGACCTCGAGCTTTTGTGCGATGCAGTCCTCCGTTTTGTGACCGTGGTCTCAGTGGAAGTCCCACCAGAAACCAGGGTTCCGGAAAGAATCGGGTGCTTTCATCTTCTGAGGCCACTTGACCTGTTGGCCCATCTGCCTCAGAACATTGATCAGCTCCGGCGTTGAGACCGAGAGGTGAGAGATGTCTGGCCAGGTAGACACTGCCATCCCTTCTACCTTCTCGATCGGCCGATTCTGGTATCTGCCCCGGTTTCGATTTCCGGAATCCCTAGTTGGTCTTTGAGAGGGTTTCTCGTCTCGCTCGGTTCGGTCTGGTCTGATCGTCTTAGGATCTTGCTTCTGTTGCACCTTGGCGCGGCTGGCGACATCTTCCTCCCATTTTACCTGCGCCCAGGCTCGAGATAGGACGTCTTCCATGGTTTTGCACTGGTATTTGTTTAGCTCCTTATAGAGGTCCCCGTCGGGGAGCAGGCCTCTCTTGAAGGCGGAGATAGCAGTGGGGATACTGCATTCGGAGATAGCCACCTTCTCTTGTTTGAAGCGGGCTATGTAGCCTCGCAGGGGTTCCGCTCGGTGCTGGAGGATTTCGTAGAGGCTGTCAGAGGTCTTTTCCAGGTCCCTGCTGCTGGCGAATTGCTCCACGAAATTGTCGCTGAGAACCGCGAAGGAAGCTATGGACCTGGAGGGTAGGTTGATATACCATTGCAGAGCGGGTCCGGTCAGGGTGGAGCCGAACCCTTTGCACATGGTAGCTTCGCGCGACCCCTTTGGGACGTGGTCGTCCGGATCAGTGGTGCCGTCATACGCCTATAGGCTGGGGAAGGAGAACTTCCTGGGCATCTCGATCAAGGTAACATCATCCGTGAAGAGAGTGTCGGCGTAGGAGTCGGGGTTGCTCTTCCAGATGAGGGGAGCTACCCTCGGGAGCCTCTCTACCATGGACTGCATGGTGTCGAGCCTCTCGGAGAATATCTGGTGAAGGTGAGCGATCATAGGAGACTCCACTCTTGCTGCTCTGTCAGGTGCTTCTTTATTGGGTTTGGGCTCCAATTCGCTGTCCTCCACGTCGTAGTCCACTAGGTCAATCTGGTTGGTTCTTTGCGCCTAGTTTTGGTGTAGCGGCTATATTTCGATTCATCCTCTTTTTCCAAGGGTTTCATAATTGGACATTGAACCCATTTCATATGATGGGAGTCGCTGGTGTACTGGGCGCGGCTCTGTTATGTGCTATTCATGGTGCTACTGTAGAAAATACTTTATTTGAAGATGGTGATGGTGCAAATACATTCCGTGCTTTTAACCCAACTCAAGCCGAAGAAACTTATTCAATGGTCACCGCTAACCGCTTTTGGTCACAAATCTTTGGGGTTGCTTTTTCCAATAAACGTTGGTTACATTTCTTTATGTTATTTGTACCAGTAACTGGTTTATGGATGAGTGCTCTTGGAGTAGTCGGTCTAGCTTTGAACCTACGTGCCTATGACTTCGTTTCCCAGGAAATCCGTGCAGCGGAAGATCCGGAATTTGAGACTTTCTATACTAAAAATATTCTTTTAAACGAAGGTATTCGCGCTTGGATGGCGGCTCAAGATCAGCCTCATGAAAACCTTATATTCCCTGAGGAGGTTCTACCACGTGGAAACGCTCTTTAATGGAACTTTAGCTTTAGCTGGTCGTGACCAAGAAACCACTGGTTTCGCTTGGTGGGCCGGGAATGCCCGACTTATCAATTTATCTGGTAAACTATTGGGAGCTCATGTAGCCCATGCCGGATTAATCGTATTCTGGGCCGGAGCAATGAACTTATTTGAAGTGGCTCATTTTGTACCTGAAAAGCCCATGTATGAACAAGGATTGATTTTACTTCCCCACCTAGCCACTTTAGGCTGGGGGGTAGGTCCTGGGGGAGAAGTTATAGACACCTTTCCATACTTTGTATCTGGAGTACTTCACTTAATTTCTTCTGCAGTTTTGGGCTTTGGCGGTATTTATCATGCACTTCTGGGACCCGAAACTCTTGAAGAATCTTTTCCATTTTTCGGTTATGTATGGAAAGATAGAAATAAAATGACCACCATTTTGGGTATTCACTTAATTTTGTTAGGTGTAGGTGCTTTTCTTCTAGTATTCAAGGCTCTCTATTTTGGGGGCGTATATGATACCTGGGCTCCAGGAGGGGGGGATGTAAGAAAAATTACAAACTTGACTCTTAGCCCAAGTGTTATATTTGGTTATTTACTAAAATCTCCCTTTGGGGGAGAAGGATGGATTGTTAGTGTGGACGATTTGGAAGATATAATTGGAGGGCATGTATGGTTAGGTTCCATTTGTATATTTGGTGGAATCTGGCATATCTTAACCAAACCTTTTGCATGGGCTCGCCGCGCACTTGTATGGTCTGGGGAGGCTTACTTGTCTTATAGTTTAGCTGCTTTATCTGTTTGTGGTTTCATTGCTTGTTGTTTTGTCTGGTTTAATAATACTGCTTACCCTAGTGAGTTTTACGGACCTACAGGGCCAGAAGCTTCTCAAGCTCAAGCATTTACTTTTCTAGTTAGAGACCAACGTCTTGGAGCTAACGTGGGGTCTGCTCAAGGACCTACAGGTTTAGGTAAATACTTAATGCGTTCCCCGACTGGAGAAGTTATTTTTGGAGGAGAAACAATGCGTTTTTGGGATCTGCGTGCTCCCTGGTTAGAACCTTTAAGGGGTCCTAATGGTTTGGACTTAAGTAGGTTGAAAAAAGACATACAACCTTGGCAAGAACGACGTTCTGCAGAATATATGACTCATGCTCCTTTAGGTTCCTTAAATTCTGTAGGGGGCGTAGCTACTGAGATCAATGCAGTCAATTACGTCTCTCCGAGAAGTTGGTTATCTACCTCTCATTTTGTTCTAGGATTCTTCCTATTCGTGGGTCATTTATGGCACGCGGGAAGAGCTCGGGCAGCGGCAGCAGGATTTGAAAAAGGAATTGATCGTGATTTTGAACCTGTTCTTTCTATGACTCCTCTTAACTAAAGTAGTAGTTAAAATAGGAAAGTAAAAATCGGGTCATATTAAAAAGTCTTCTTTCTTTCTTTCAATCTCCGAGGAGAGCTCAAGATAGGTCTCCTCCCGAGTTTTTTGTAACTCAGTTACTTGGTTCTAGCGCCAAACTGTTAGGGGGTTTTTGTGTAGGATCTTTGTGAGTACCACAAAATGATGGACAAGGCTAATGTTTGTGTTGATTTACAAGTACGAAAGTAGAAAGAGACGTTTTTATTAGATCAAAGAGCTGGAACTACAATGATTGGTGTATAAACTCTAATTCTAGTCGCATAGCCCTAAACTCTAAGTCTCAAAGTGTCGATCTCCAGCTTTAGGGTTTAGGTTCCCCTTATATAATCTTCTTAAGGCAGGCCTTAGTCGGTTGGAGTAGGTTAAACTCTTCCATATTCGGAAATATGGAAGGTTCTCCTTACTAGAAGTTTTCATTTTCCTGGGGGAAAGGGGGCGGTCTCGGGGACAGGACCCGGAGAACTCCATAGCGGGGACCCGGGGTTCCTCTTAGCGGGGACCCAGAGGTCGGTGTCCTGCCAGGGGTCCGGAAGAATTCAGTACCTGAGGATTTTTCCCCAACAGCAGGTGTTGGGGAAAAATACTCAGGTATTGAATTCCTCCAGACCCCATGCAGGAGACCGGCCTCTAGGTCCCCGCTAGGAGACGCCCCGGGTCCCCGCTAGGAAGTAATCCGGGTCCGGACCAAGGGACCCCCCCCTTCCTCTGGAAAAAGGAAAACTTTCGATAAGGAGAACCTTCCATATTTCTAAATATGGAGGACAACGAATCTGAGCCGGAGGTCCAACTCCGACTGCGTCGCTTGGTCTCATGCAGACATGCATGGGATTGACCCGGAGATTATCATGCACAAGCTGCAGGTCGACCCCCTACATCAACCCGTCAGGCAAAAGAGGAGGAAGTTCGCCCTTGAAAGGAACGCAATCATCAACGACGAGGTGAAAAGCCTGCTCGGCTCGGGGTTCATTCGCGAGGTACAGTACCCAAAATGTCTAGCCAACGTGGTTGTAGTCAAAAAGAAGAACGGGAAGTGGAGAGACTGCATAGACTTAACAGACCTCAATAAGTCCTGCCCAAAGTACCCCTTTCCTCTACCTCACATCGACAAACTGGTCGATGCCACAGCGGGGCACCAGCTGATGAATTTCATGGATGCGTTCTCCGGCTACAACCTTTGCGGTTCTCATTGATAAATTCGTGGAGCAATTTGCCAGCAGCAGGGACCTGGAGAAGACCTCCGACAGCCTCTACGAAATCCTCCAACACCGAGCGGAACCCCTGGGAGGCTACATAGCCCGCTTCAATCAAGAAAGGGTGGCTATCCCCGAATACAGTATCCCCACTGCTATCTCTGTCCTCAAGAGAGGCCTACTCCCCGACGGGGACCTCTATAAGGAGCTGACCAAATACCAGTGCAAACCCATGGAAGACGTCCTATCTCGAGCCCGGGCACATGTAAAATGAGAAGAAGATGTCGCCAGCCGCGCCAAGGCGCAATGCAAGCAAGATTCAAAGACGATCACCGGAAATCGGAACCGGCGCAGATACGAGAACCGCCCGATCGAGAAGGCATAAGGGATGGCAGTGTCCATGTGGCCATACATCTCTCACCTCTCCGTCTCAAGGACGGAACTGATCAATGTCTTATGGCAGATGGGCCAACAGGTCAAGTGGCCTCAGAAGATGAAAGCACCCGACTCTTGCCGGAACCCTGGTTTCTGGTGCGACTTCCACCAGGACCACGGTCACAAAACGGAAGACTGCGTCGTACCTAAAGACCGAGGTCAACGAGCTGCTTAAGAAAGGACACCTCAGGAGTTCCTTTCCGAGAAGGCCAAGAGCCATCTAAGCAAGTAGACAATGGGTAACCCCACTGAAGCTGCTCCTGTCTCGCCACCGCGACAGGACCAAGTGATCCATGTCATATCGGGCGGTTCGGAAATCAGTGGCCTAAGCCATGCAGCCGCAACGAAAAGCACCCGGAACGCTAAGCACGACCTAGAGGCAGCCAAGCCAAAACATCTGCTCCTAGGAACAGACGAAATAAGCTTTACGCCAAGGAGCAGGAGAAAGTTCTCACCCCGCATCACGACGCCCTGGTCAAACAAACCACCGGGGAAGTAACCCTCCTCGTATACGCTGAAGGAGTCAACATGTCAACCAAGTTCCTCGTTGTCGACTGCGACTCATCTTACAACATGATCCTAGGACGGCCTTGGATTCACAGTATGGGGGCCGTCCCCTCGACTCTTCACCAAATGGTGAAATTCCCTACACCCTGTGGCATAAAGGCCATCAGAGGGGATCAGGAGTATTCTTGCTCCTGTTACCAGACCACTCTGAAATGAAAGACCAAGGCCTTATGCGAGTTCAACCAGATTCGAGGACACCCGACGACTAACTGCAAAGTCTTGGGAGTGAGACTGGCCGCAAAGCTTCAAGCTGGAGAGCTCTCCAAAGTAACCAGCGTTAAAGATCTCATCCTTGAGACCGATCGTCCTCCAAAAACCGACAAAAGTCCACCCGCAGAAAATTCTCCTCGGAGAAATTAAGGAGGGGATAAATGCAGAAGGAGATCGGACGATAAAGGAAATGATAACAATCATCGCAGAGTGAACATGGTCATCGGAGGATCACAGTACTGCAACGACACGGTCTCTGCCATTAAGGCCTACCAGCGAAAGGCCGAGTCAAGTGCAAATTGGCCTACGCGGTCTCCTCCCCGAGATGGTCAAAGCAACTCGATAACTTTCACGGAAGAGGAAGCCGGCAGAATCGATCAGCCTCACTGCGATCCACTCGTCATAGATCTCGTCATACGAGATCTGGAAGTCGCAAGAATCCTCATTGACACAAAGAGCACGGTTAATGTTATCTTCCATGACACTCTCAAGAGGATGAACATTGAACTCGAGGAAATTACCCTGATACCAAAACCATTGACGGGTTTTTCAGGCAAAACGTCAATGACTCTCGGATCAATCCGGCTACAAGTCATGGCCAAGGAAGTCACCAAGATCGTCGACGTCGCGGTGGTCGATCATCCTGCCATCTATAATATTATCATGGGAACCTCATGGCTGAACGCCATGAAAGCCGTTCCGTCTACATATCACCTGGGCATCAAATTCCCGACCCGTAGCGGGGTTGCTACCATCTGGGGTTGTCAGAAACAGTCGCGACTTTGCTTTCTCGCAGAGCATAAGTTAGGACAAATCACAACCACTGTGATGGTAAATCGCAAATGAACGAAGTTAACTCAACCTTCGGCCGAAAACACTTCAAAGAAAGACGACCCGACATCGTCTGCTGGAGCAAACGCCTCGGATATCGAAGTTCAGCCTGATTCCGAAGTCAACGCTGTCACTCAACCGGAAAAGAAAAACCCGGACAAAGACATTAATCCTGCCACATTCACCATGATTAAGGCGGTCATAACAGCACCAACCGTCAAGTAGAAACACTCGCCGCATAAAATAGAACTACGAGATCGCTTGATCCTCGAAAGGGGTACGTAGGCAGCTCGTCGAAAGACGAGTTCAGCTATCCCCCTCTCTAAAAAGGGG
>NC_027752.1:22006420-22026809 GCF_000695525.1 Brassica oleracea var. oleracea
CATTTTATGAACTCTTACGCTTCAGCTACGCAAAAATCTCTACAAACATTAAATTCTTGTCAACGGCCGTATCTGGTCCATATCGCAAAACATTCGCAAACCTTTCAGAACTTAAAACAAATGTATAACCTTTGAAATAACAGCGAGATGTCGCCAAAGTTAGAATCAAAACGATACGAACAACTGTCCAAACGCGACAATAAAATTTCAACGAATATTTACATCCTGCTCATCAATTGGCCCCGACGAACACATCAGCCATCCTAAACAAACGCACCCTGATCATTCTGATCCTCAAACATCTGACACAAGGATAAAAGCGCGCTATATAAAAAATCCGAAATTCTGTCAAGCACTTCCAGTTGGCTTAAAAATTGTCTCTGGATAGATGCTCGATTCACACCATACAAGTCGTATAAGCCGAGAACCTATCGCGGACTTTAAATCGGTATGAATCAGGTTGAAATCGCAACCAGAAAATCGATAGCCGGCTAGTCCCTGTATAAATCTTAAAAACGAAAGTAAACCTAGGTCTTGCCCTAAACCCAGCACACTGGTCTCTAAAATCTCAAGGCATGATATCTAAAAAATGATACGAGATCTTAAAACATGTCTCTCCGTCTATATCTTAACGTTCATGAAACTTCGTAAAAATAAATAAGTAACTTTTACGAAAAATTCACATCTCGAGCAAACCAACAGATTGAACCTCTCGCTAGAACTCAATATGAGAAGACAAATCATATTTATTTCAAACATATTCAGAACAAAGTAGTTCGATAAATATTCATCATATATAAAACCGCAAAGCGGTGGGGATTCGAAGCCACCAACGGCCAGCCCCGATAAAAACAAAGCGGCCAAACAGGCCCACACAAAGTCTCAACATAAAGGCCACACTCGGCCAGATACAGATAATAAAGGCCACACTCGGCCATAAACACAAGATAGGGGGAAACCTCTTCCCGTCAAATGCTAACTTTGATTCTCACAGATCAAAGTTAAAACCCCGGACATGGAAGCTCCGAATGCATCCGCAGGACAATCCACTTCCTCATCATAACCAGCAACCTCGGTCGCTGCCTCCTCCGTATCGGGAGAAACTGGGATGAGATCCCAGAGTCCCTGAATCCTCCCATCGATCGGGGAAATAAGCGCCTCAGCATGGGCATGATCGTTCATGCCACCTTTCATGAGTTCCATCTCATCCTTGAAAACAAAGTCGTCTGCCTGCATCTTCCAGAGGGTACCAACTGAACCACGACACTCGCGAAAATCGCCCACCGAGGAATAAGCCTCCTTAGAGTTTCCATACTCGGCTTTGAACTGAGAAGCACGGTTTCTCATCACCTCAACAATCTCTCTCCTACCTCTCCTTTCCGCTTGACGGACGGCCTTGGCATGATCCTTGGCAAGTTTCAAATCTCGCTCTAAATTTCGTTTTGAACACGTGCAAGGTCTTTTTCCGCTTTCTTTGCCCTGAAGCGGTAAACCATGGCCTCCTTATGGCTTGTCTCAAGGGCTGAGCCAAGCATGTTCAGGCCCTGCAAAAACGACTAACGTGTTTAAAAAAGAAAGAAACTAACCCTGTTGATTATGCGAGATCCTTCCGCGACTACCTTGGACCTTCCCAATTCGTGCACAGACGAAGCAGGATCGAAACTCGAGGGTAGACCAGCAAAGAACTCGTCAAAATCCAGAATAGGTACCTCGCTCGAACCACTACCGTCACCATAAGCAAGGTCCGGGTCACATCCCGGAAGAATTGAGTCATCCGGAAAACTCTATATCACCGAGATCAATGCTTTTACCCTTAGAAGGTCTCCCGTCCGTTTCCTCCGCGGGAACGTCGCAAGGAGAGGGATCATCGGACTCGGAATAATTATCCGCTTCTACGCCCACTCTAAGATCGGGATGCACGAGTCTCAACGCCTTGCGAACTCTCCTTGGGGTAAAGAAGGTCCAGAAAAATGGACCATTCCTGAGGAGATCCCTCATTTCGATCACGTCTTCGGGGAATGGGTAGAGCGGGTTGATGAAGGGACTGTCATTCGGTTGCTCCGAAACATTGGAATGCAATTCTCTTCGATGGAACCAGCATTTACACGAACAAAGAAGAAGAACTTCATCCACGAGTTAGAGTTGGAAATATGCCCCTTAATCACCGTCATGTATTTCCGAGGGACCAACCGGTAGAGGTGCAGTTTCGAAACAAGTTGCAGCCTTAAGATCGCTTCAAAGTGGTCATTGGTAAGGGAGAAGCCATGCTCATAGCTCAGGATCACGACACCAATGAGATGCTGAAAACTGGTGGGATTCAGCTGGCTTATCGATACCTCGAAGCGGTACAACACACGGACTATGATTTCAGGGATCGGAAACCACAGACGACAGCGCACCAAGAATGACTCGTAGCAGGTAAAGTAACCCTCCGGGGGATTATCAGCACTTTCCACTCGACAAGGAATTCGAAACTCTACCGCATCCGAAATCCGGCAGAACGCCCGAACGACCTTAAGAAATTCACCGATGCTTCTTCTCGGCGCGCCTTTTTCGACCGAACGCTGGTTCATGACACGAAATGACTTCTCGATAGGGGGAGTAATCGAACCATATCTCGCTATCCAGTACGCCTCACCATCGGCAGGATCCATCGAGTGAGGCACGAATTCAGCCTTCGGGACAAGAATATTGTCATCGTGAACACCCTCAGATGAATAACCACGGGAGGTACCTTTTTCAAAGTCTTTTTTCCTGCTAGACATCTTTTAAACTTAAAGAAAAAAGAGAAAGAGAGGGAAAGAAAAAAAATTTCTCAAGAAACTTCTTATGAAAATAAGTGAGTGAAAATTATGAGGAAAGTTACCTCCATTCTTATAGGCATTAAAAGTTACTATTTGTCCATGGATTCTTGGATATAAACTTCGTCCAAATACGCATATCTTGCCCAAATCACCAAACCGCACGCTAGAATCTCATCGATCCACGATTCTAACGGGCTGGGGGGCTAACTATTGGGGTCAAAAACGGACACAACGAAGTTAACATCCAAATATCCGTAAAAATCGGCATGAACGCATTTACGAAAAAGAAATCTTCGTAAAGAAATCTTTACGAAGAACCTTGCGGTGAAATATTGCACTAATCTCAGTTGATCCATCGCAACTAAAGACCCATAGTCCAAGAACACATCCATAAAACACTGGAAAATGATCCAAACAAGGTCGCCACGTAGCGACCGGTCCGCGAACGAGTCGGTCGCTACGTAGCGACCGACCCGCGAACGAGTCAGTCGCTACATTGCGACCGACCAAGCCACTCGGTCGGTCGCTACGTAGCGACCAATCCAGCGCGGATCAGGTCACTACATAGCGACCGAACTGTGTCGAACGTCGATCAATGGGTACGACCCAAATTCATGCATTCTCTTCTGTTCCTTAATGCTAGCTCCAATGTACGGCTCCAATGTACCGCAGCCGTATCATTTCTCACTCCCATCGATTGGAGTTATCACTTAAACTTTACGATAAAAATCGCGGAAAGTTTAGTTTTATCGATAAAAATCGTAATAAACATTTCGAGTCGAAAGACAGCCCAAATTGGTCTAAAACGTAGTTAGAAACCCACTTACGTTTTTTAAGGAAAAGCCCATAAATACTATGGCGGTTTATACTAAGTCCGCAAGAAAAGATAAATAGCAAATTTCCGCAGATAAATGTTAAGTTTCCGCGGATAATCATGAAGATCGAGAAAAATGGAATATCTCCATTTTCGAGTTATGACGGCTTAAGGGTAGAAGAGGAAAGCTCAAACCGACCTTGGAGGGAGTATATAAGGAGTCCTAGGCGAGAGGCACAAAGGGAACTTTTTTCAGAGCAAACTTAGCACTTAGAGAATTTAGGCAACTTTCCGTTTTTGTTTCGAGCTGTGACTCAACTAGGTTTTGCAGTCTTAGGTTGTTAGAACTAGGAATCCCACCGACAGCTCTCATAGCCAAGGCTTCTACCTTTTTGTAACGCTCATACGCGAATTCGGAATAAGACTCCTTTTTGCTCTCTTTTTGATTTCTTATTTTTCTCGTCTTTATTTCGTGTTTTGATTGCTTGGCGTGTGGTTTAGCTGATATCCGGGACCTCTGAAAAATTAGGGTTTTCCTAACTTTCCTAATTTAAATGGAAATTGACAGTGCGAATTTCGGTTCCCACAAGAATGTCAGACAGGATTTGCTAAAGTGTTGGCTAGGTGAATTTGGTTGCTAAGCCAGGATATGGTATAATGTACTTTTGTGATTAGGACTTCCTAGATGTGGATTGCAATATTGTAGAGGTGAAGATTCTAAGTTTTAAATTATGTGAGTCTCTGCTGTTTTCAATCCTCTCTCAGAGAGACTGCTCTAGTATGTTTTGCTTGAGGAAAAGCAAAATAGTAAGTATGGGGGAGTTGATAGACCATGGATTTTACCCATTATTAGCCATGGTATATACGTGTTTTAAGGTATATTTACTACAATATAGAGTCTATTTAGAGTAATTACAAGTTCATGTACTAACTGGAAGAAAATGATGTATTTGGAGCTGTTTGGAGACCTTTTGAGCTTTGCTGGATGGTCGATTATTTATCAGAATATCGACCAACGGTTATCAAGAAATATCGATCGATTATGAGCTATTCTCATTGATCAACGGCGAAGCCACCCGAGAGGTAATGACAAAATTAGAAGATTGCAAGTTTCACAAAAGTTTCAATAATTACATTTTAAGTCACTGGCCACCTATTAGGCTATATCATTAGGGTTTTGTATCATTCTAGAGGCAGACTTGCCTAGAGACATTTTAGATCTAGTTTGGAGAGAAGCAACAAGCCACCATTGGAGAAGGAGAGCTTAGTATTGGAGAGATAGATCTAAACTACAAAACAGAGAAGATCTTGAACTCCCTTGCTTTCATTTACTCTATTGCTTACTCTTATTATTCATTTTATTTAAGTATTATTCAGAATATCGACCGACGGTTACCAAGAATAATCGATCAATGAAAGACTTGCATCATCGATCGACGGCGAAGCCACCAGCGAGTTAATGACAAATTAGAAGATTGCAAGTTTCAAAAAAGTTTCAATAATTACATTCTAAGTCTCTGGCCGCCTGTTAGGCTATAGTATTAGGGTTTCGTATTATCATAGAGAAGGACTTTCCTAGAGACCTTTTAGATCTAGTTTGGAGATAAGTAAGAAGCCACCACTAGGGAAAGAGAGCTTAGGATTGGAGATATTGATCTAAACTACAAAACAGAGAAGATCTTGAACTCCCGTGTTTTCATTTACTCTATTGATTACTCTTATTACTCATTTTATTTAAGTTTTATTCAGACCATTATAACCATGTGCCTTATGAATATGTATGAGTAGTCTTTACTGTTAGATTTAGGTTTCTCAATAGGTTGATAAATTGCATTATTGATAGGCCATGGATTTTACCCATGGTCTATAAGTATTTTAATATATATGTACTACTATATTGAGTATATTTAGAGTATTTACAGGTTCATGGACAATTTGGAGGAATATGGTGATTTTGGAGTCTTTTGAGGTGCAGAACTGCACAGACGCATCCGATGTTTAGCTATGGATGGAGACCTTCTTACCGTTAGATTGAACCTATATTTTGACACAAGATATAGATTTCAGTTATATTTCCAATGCCACCAGTTTGAGGTCAATCAGCATCTTGTAGAAGAGGTTATGCATGTTTTACCGACGAGTGGTTGTTTTACATATTTTGACACAAGATCGACAGTCCTGTCAAGGAGATGAAGGACTGTCGATCGATGAAACAGCATTGGTGTCGGTCGACAGTGATGCCAGAATATGGGCTGAGCATATTTTATGACCTACTGAAGCCCATAAGCAACCACAAATTACCAGAATACCCTTGGACGACCTAAAACCCTATTTATGTGTTTTCTAAGCCATTGTTGACGACTAAGCTTTCTTGAATTCATTGTTCTTAGTTAGGAGAGAAAGGAGGAACTACTTCAGAGTCCTTCTGGAACTCCTTTGGTTTTTATAATATTTACTGCAATTTCTTATCTATTCATCTATGATTTCTGTGACAAACTTCATGTCTGAATAGATCCATCTATTAGGTTAAGGGTTCAGATAGGATGAGGGATTATCCCCAACTATAGATTGCTAAGTTGTGATATTCATCTTTAGAATTGTCATTAATGCCTGTTTCTAGATTAGCTACCTAGAACTTGCCCTAGGAATTGTAGACATAAGCGATAGCTTGCATCTCATCCTGAAACCATATTAATTGAGCTAAGACTTGCTAGAGTAAGGCGAGAGCTGATCTAGTTAGCTTAGTAAGCACATTCAACACGCGCGCTAAAGCTTGACCAAAAGCATCGATCGATATTTTAGTCGAATAATCGGTCGACGGTTCAACAAGTGTATCGATCGATATTCCTATAGAATCATCGATCGACACTGGTCAATAGACAAACCTAGAAAGCGAGAGCCTAATGGTTTGTTTATAAGTGTTGATCTCTATAATATCATGCATACAACTTGTTAGGCATCTGTAGGATTATAATCCTGATTTCCTTAATAGAAACCCTAAGCGTAGCAAACCATCCTTCCATCAAACCCCAATCAATCAATCGAACAATTAACTTGCTCACAAAACCTGCTATTTACATTTAATCATTAAATCAACCTAGCTTAATCAATCCGATTAGATTTGTTTGGTTCCCTAGCTCCCTGTGGATTCGATCCCTAAGTACTACAACTGAATCTCTTATTTGAGAGAGTATAAATCACTCCTTAGGGTAATTTGAGTGATATCAATTACTGACTCAAACTGTTGTTACGGTGTTTAAAAATATAGTTCTTCATCTAGTTTTTCTTAAAGCTAAGTTTAGGATTGATCACCCTTTAAATTTAGATCTTAGGATTAATTGAGTTCAAGCCATTGCTTAACTTAATACCTGAAAATAAATTAGTATGATCTAACTGATTAGATACAAACGAGAGTTGATCTAGTGAGTTAGAGAATATAAATCAAACATGTTTGTAAAGCTTTCTGGAAGAAGCATCGATCGATGCAGCAATAGTTCTGTCGATCGATATTTTGAAAGGTGTATCGATCGATGTTCTTAACGAATCATCGATCGACACTTTCTCGCGATTAACATACGATAGTTGAAATCCGAGATCCAGATTAGATGATCAGATTGATTATATCTTAGTTTGAATTCAAGAACAATTAATATCAATAAACCCCTAAAAACCCAAATTAAGTAATTACTTATCATACCTGAGAATATACCTGAATCTAACTATTGTCTCAACGGTTAACAACCTCAAAACAAACCAATCGAGCAATAACGTTGCTCGCCAATTCATTTACTGCTTTGAAACCTATAAACCAATAAATCTAGCCTATTTCAAAGACCATAGTCTATTGTGTAATCCTAGAGTCTCTGTGGATTCGATCCCTAAGTACTACATCTGAACCTCTTATTTGAGAGAGTAATTCACTTCTTAGGGTAATTTGAGTGATATCAGTCCAGAAACGTCCCTCCTTGAGCCACTGTGTGCTTGTCTGGTGTGCTGCGTCCACGAAGACTCTGGATCTGATGACATAACTCCATCCATCCGAATCCCAAGGTGCCTGAAGATGGGTGTAAGCAAGCTTCCCACTGTTGACCGATCGGTACTCCATCGCATCCTGGAAATCATTAAAATCCACCAGATTTCTCACCGACTTGAATAGCAGTGTGAGTTCACGTACTCGCACTTTGTTCGGCTCCATCTTGAACAACAGCGTGTTGGCAAGTACCTTGATGAAGTAGCCGAAAGTCGGGTGGCGAATGTCAGCCTGAGTCGCTGTCCCTGAGTCAAAGTGTCTAGTACCGATGAGTCCTCATGAAGCTGACTGTCCCGGAAATGACGGTACAGTGGAGTAGATGTTATCGCGGTACTCGAATCCATAGATATTGCAGAGAGTCGGCAGTGTGATCATGTGTCTGATGCCTCGGATGAAGAAGGTCAAAGTACCCTTGTTCGCCCTCTTCGCCCTCCCGTTGACGTAGTAAACCTTCACTGTGGCCATGAATTGCCTGACCAGTTCGGGATAGAGGTCGTCTGATCTCGTGGCCATGTGACCGATGCCCAACTCGCTGATCATCTCTTTCAAGTCGCCCTCAAACCCAAACTTCCTTATGAGGTCCCAATCGATGAAACACGTATGCTTGATAGAAACATCCTGCCAAGCATTGTAGAACAGGGTGTCATAGTCATCCCACTGTTCTCTGATCTAGCGATGGGTATACTCTCTGCTCCTGACATCAGTACGAGGATCAGCGTAAACCTCGAAAGTATCAATGTGGTCTTGCACCTTTTTTTTTGGCCAATGATCCTGAGCAGAGATTGGTGCTAGTTATGCGCTGGAGCTTCCAGCAAGATCATGGTGTCTCTTCGTCCTGCGTTCGCTCATCAGCTTTCAAAGAACACAATTGAAAGGAAGAAGTTAGCGAGAGCCATGAATCAGCGGTCAGTGTCGATCAACAAACGATATCAACATCGATCGTCAGTAGAGGCGAATCATTGATCGATAAACTGGTCAGACCATCTGATGTGCCCCAGTCCATGGACCAGTCCAAGGAATCAGACCAGCATGAAGATCAGGGAGTCCCAATCGAGGTTTACTCTTCCGCTCGTACCAGACAGACTAATCGAGCCGTGTACCGGATCGACCCGTGAACGTCTGGATTGGAGCTTCAGCCAGACCCACGACCAAATGATCGAAATGACCGAACTGAAGCTCATCTTTCCCAAACAACTCGACAAGCTAGGGCTGATGGTCATGCCAGAATAAACTTAGGACGAGCCAATTCTGATTCAGACCGCGGCTTCTCTCTTTTGGCCCGTTTGGCTCGTACCGCATGCACCGGCGACTGTGCTGATGATCTTGCTTCCTTGTTCGATCCGATCATGTACTTCTCCTTTCTATATTTATCTAAGGCAAGGATCCTTAAGCTCTCAGAAGACTTGGGTCACGCTGGAACGCAACTTGTCCGATCCGAACGTCCTGCGGCCTTTGCAGAACGTCCCGCGGCCCTTTCTGATTGTTCCGCTCATCTGCTGATCAAAGCTCTCAGAAGACTTGGGTCACGCTGGAACGCAACTTGTCCGATCCGAACGTCCTGCGGCCTTTGCAGAACGTCCCGTGGCCCTTGCTGATCGTCCCGCTCATGTGCTGATACTTTCCGCCTTGGACACAGCCAGCTCGGATGAATCTGGACAGGAGCCGAACGGACATCTTGACTAGTCTTCGCCATTTTCCGTGTCTTGACCAGATATAGTCAAGTTTATATTTTCTATGTCTTGTTTTCCTACAATTCTATTTATTATCTTTGACTACAAAACTCTATAAGTATGTAATCTCTTCTAAGGAATAAAGCAATCGATTTTGTCTGAATTTTCTGAGTTAAAACTCTTTGTTCTTTGTAAGAACTTGTCTTGTTTCTTGGTGAGTCATATCCAAGTAAACACTTCCTCAAATCGTTGGACTTGTGAGTCATATCAAGCAACGACGAGATATCCTTCACTTGGTGGTCTTGTGATTCATATCAAGCACCATTTGGAGTCGAGAATATCGGAGGCTTTCCGCAACCTTCGTACGACCCTTCAATCCATTCAGTTCTCCATCCGGAGTTCATATCCAAAACAGAACCAGTAGAGTGATCCATTTCTAGGGTCCTTCACCATCAATCGATGTTCGTTCCTGAAACATGAAAAAACTCAGTCGATCGTAAATCGAAAATTGAGAGTATATATATCAATTATAACTGTCAAAAATCCATCATCTATCGTTCCATCAACCTAATTCATTCTAAATCACACATAATCCTCAGTTCTAGCGCAATTTTGATATCAACCCTAAAGTGTGTAAAAGATAGAAAATTTAGAGTTCATACCTTGAAACTCGGTTGATTTAGCGAGCTAAACAGATAGATGAGTGATAATCGAGAAGGCTAGGTGAAAGAATCACCAAAATCGGTCAAGAAACGAGAGAGAATTTGAGGGTCGATTGTTTCGAAGGGTTTTTTGGTTTCTAAAGAAATGTTTTGTTAAGTGTCGAGTTATATAGTTCGCGACTCGAGACTCGGCTTCGGTCGATGCGATGTGTTCGTATTCGTTCGACGTTTCCATATATTTATTTTAGTTTGTTGGTTTTTATTGTATATATATTATTATATTTATTATTATATATTTATATTTTTTGAAGAAAAATGATAGCATATCCTAACTAGACTTAGGGTTTTTATTCAGGAAACTTGGGATTATAATCCTACAGATGCCTAATGAGTTACATGCATGATAATGTAAAGCTCAACTACTTAGTTAACAACTCAATCAGCTCTCACATGTTTTGACTTGTCTATTAACTAGATCTAATGATCTCAACTATCGTATGTCGATCAATTAGAAAGTGTCGATCGATGATCCTATAGGGATATCGATCGATACACCTTTCGCTCCGTCGATCGATTATGGATTGACGCGCTTCTAGTTAAGCTTTATGCGCGGGTTGAATGGTAGCTTACTAAGCTCACTATATCAGCTCTCGCCTTATTCATAGCAAGAAACTTAGCTCAGTTAGAATGTTTTCAGGATGAGAATGAAGCTCTCGCTTTTGTCTATCAATCCAAGGGCAAGTTCTAGGTAGCTAATCTAGAAACAAGCAATAATGAACAATCCTAATGACAATTTCCACAACTCAGCAATCTATAGTTGGGGCTAATCCCTCCTAACCTATTTAAACCCTAAAATCTAACAATGGAACTACTCAGACATGGCCAAGCAATTCATAACAACAATTAGGTAAGAAAACTTCATTAGAATAGTAAATAGATATTAATGGAGTTCCAATCACAAATTATAACTTTGGATCTTCTCTCCAATCTATCAAAATCGTACAAAACCATGCTGTGAAAATAATAAAACAAGAAAGCACCCCTTTTGCCTCTAACATGGAGGCAAAGCTTATATAATTAGGTTAAAACTCGTCAGGGGTATTCTTGTAGATTGGTGAAGATTTAGGCTTCAAGTTGGTTGTGACCAAACGGGCCTTCTGCGCGCTTCGCTATCGATCGATGTCAAGACATGAACATCGATCGATTATTCCTCTTCAATATCGACCGATGGTCGAGCTCGATGGTCATCTCGTGTGCTTGCTCCAAATATCTCCAAAATGCTCCAAAATCATCACTTATCTCCAAATCACTCCTGATCCTATAAATATGCTAAATAGACTCTATAATACAATAATTAATAGTTAAAGCACTTATAAACCATGGATGAAAATGGGTCAAATCCATGGTCTATCAACTCCCCCAACAAAACAAACAGGCGGTCTCTCTGAAAGAGGTTTGAAAACAGCAGGGGCTTACATGATTTAAAACTTAGAATCATCACCTCTACAATATTGCAATCCACATCTAAGAAGTCCTAATCACAAAAGCACATTATATCATATCCTAGCTTAGCAACCAAATTCATCTAGCCAACAACTTAGCAAATCTTGTCTGACATTCTCCTCTACCAACCTCATTTCTTAGCATAAATAAAAGTGCAGACTTTACCTTGGGGGTATCGATCACAGGATGCAAGAACTTTCAAACAAGTATCTGGACCTGCAGGTAAACATTAGTTCCTATCCTCTCTCTCTACTAATTATCTCTCTTAGTCAAAGTCTGCTTATATTTGCAAGATCATTGACCAAGATTGGACAGGCTTCCATGAATCAAGCCTTAATGGTGGTTTCCACCAAGTCCTATTCTCTTCTTTTTGACCTATATCCTAGGATAATTTGTGAAGCAAGCCTTAATGGTTGTAGCCAACAAGTCATGTTCTAATCCTTTACCTATATAATACTTATGAAGCAAGCCTTAATAGTTGTAGCCACCAAGTCCTTTTCGAATTATGTCCTAGTAAATCCCTAATAGATAAATATCATAATATTATTATTATTATTATTATTTTAATTCAAAAATAGAGAGAGAAATGGTGATAAATCTATTTACATAAGGCTTTACCTTCCAGACTTGTTTGAAGAATCCGATCTCATGTACACCAAGCCCCAAGACAAGCAGATTTGTCAAGTTTAGTGTTGGAGGTCAGCTTTGGTTCCTTCAAACAATCTCAACAAGTGTGGATAGTTGACATGTTGATCCACTTTAGTATCTTTAGTACTATCTGCAATCAGTAAGTCTAGAATGGTGCTAAAGAGTGGTTAGATAACAAGCAAAAATCTAAAAATTCATTATCCCCTTCTTGACTCAATAAAAACTGTTTTTTTTTTTTGGAAAAAGTTTTAATAAGACGGATAAATAGATTACTATGAATAAACCGTCGCTCTGGCGCGGTTTTTCTTGATCCGGCAACGAAATCGCGAGCGACCTTGTAGTGTCGCTCTCGAAACCTCGCTCCCAGGTGGAGCGACCTTGAGGTGTCGCTGTGAGACCTCGCTCTCATGCACAACTCCTGCTCAAAACTGAACCGATCAAGCACCTGCACACATCTTCTCTCCCTTTTTTTTTTTTTTTTTTTTTATATATATGACCAGCAATAATTAAAAACCAACATAAATAGTATATTAAGAAAAACTAAATAAATATTACCTAATAGTGGGTTGCCTCCCACTCAGTGCTTTGTTAATGTCATTTAGCTTGACTTTGGAGGTGATAGGGCTAGTAGTGTTAAAAACTGGAACTTGTTGGAAAACAAGTATCCATCCCTTCTCTGCGCTTGTTGAACCATGTACCAGTGAAGTCTCTAATTGCTTCATCCCCTCTGCGCCATTTTTCATTCATTGTTGCAGTTGTGTTTTCCATCCTCTGCAATCTATCTCCAAGACTCTCAAGGTTTAACTGATATCTTCTAAGTGTGGCGTAAGTGTCAGCTGAGATCTCCTCTCCATGGTCATATGTGTTAGACGTGTCTGATGTCACCTTTGGTACTAGCCGGCCTCAGTTTGTACCGTCGTCGACCGATGTTCGTTGATGAATGTCGGTCGATTTGTTTTTGCGTCTGTCGATCGATGTAGATGCTTCTGGTCGATGGGCAATGTAACTCTGAATCTCCACCAATTCCCGTTGCATAGCTTCATTCTTGGAAGTCAAAGCACTAATGCTAAGATCCATTGGGAAATAGATGTCATCACATCTCCCATCAAGCCTCTCTTCTGTAATTTCCAGAGCTCTGTAGATCCCCTCTACCAACTGATCTATCTCTTCTCTGGTGTGAAAATCTTGTGGAGACTTCATTGGAGATGAGTGTGGTGGAATGTTGTCGACAGATGCTGGTGTGCGGTTATCGATCGATGTGAGTAAGCGATTGTCGATCGATGCATGATGCCTTCTATCGATCGATGTATGGCGAGAAGTGTCAGTCGCGTGCTGAATTCTGGCTATGTCTTGCTTCATCTCCTCCATGCAAGTAGTCAGCCAACTGATACTATCATTCAATGGATAGTAGACACCATCAAGTTTCATCTGGAAGGCTTCTTTGTTCTTCTCTTGTTCTCCACAAACTCCATAGAACATCTTATTGATCTCGTCCTTGGTGTAGATCTCTGGTACCAGTTTTGTCTATGTCAATGAGGTAGCATGTTCAGGAAAACATATGTAACTTGGCTCATCTCGTGAAGCTCTTTCCAGAAGTCTTATGATATCTCTGTTGTGAACACGAATGGTGCGTCCCTCTAGATCTCTGGCGTATCCCTAATAATCTCTATAGACTCGATTCTCATCCTTCTCTTCTAGTAGAATTTCTGGGTACCGTAGATATCAAAGGCTCTTCTTCGAATTATGGCTGTCTGTCGACCGATGTTGGGACGTCAACGTCGATCGATGGTCGAGTGGGATGGCGAGACCTTTGTTTAAAGCTTTTGTCTATGCCACCAGCTGTGTCATAGAACTCCTTTGTAACCTTCTGTTGGTGTTCTGGAAAATCAACAATCTTTGTTGGGGTCGAAAACGGTTACAACGAAGTTAACGTCCAAATCCCCGAAGAAGAAAAACGTAGAAAACTTCTTCGACAAATACTTTTTCGAAATAGATTCTTCTTTACGAAAAACCGTTGCGGAAGAAACGCGAATCATCGGACAAGAGCTCAAGAAGGATCGTTATGCAGCGACCGAACGCGTGCTCCTCTCGGTCGCTACGTAGCGACCGAGTTCGAGCCAAAGCTTAGTCGCTACGTAGAAACCAAACGTCCATTCCGCTCGGTCGCTACGAAGCGACCGAGCACGAGCCTGAGCTCGAGCGTTTGCTCGGTCGCTACGTAGAGACCGAGCTCGAACCAAAGTTCGGTCACTACGTAGCGACCGAGCTCTTCCGAAACGTCGATACGACATCAGTCCATGCATTCTCGTCTACCCTTCGATGCTATCTCCCGAATACCGTAGCGAACCCATCTCATGTTCCCCGCCATTTCTAAGTTATCAATCAAACTTTACCGTAAATACCACGGAAAGTTCATTCTTTATCGAAAGAAGCCATAATAAACGCTTCGAGTCGAAAGACGTCCCAAAGGGACCTAAGATATGACTCGAGGCCCAACTTACAATTTCTTAACCAACAGCCCGTAAACCACATGTCGGTTTACGCTTGGTTCGCAAGGGAAGATAAATGTCAAGTTTCCGCGGATAAATACGAAATTTTGAAGATAATTACGAAGATCGGAAAAAATAGAATATCTCCATTTTTATGCTATGGCGGCTTAAGGGCAGAAGAGGAAAAGCGTAAACCGACCTTGGAGCCAGTATATAAGGGGTCCTAGGCGAGAGGCATGAGGGAGGAACTTTTTCAGAGAAAACTTAACGCTCAGAGCAATTAGGCAACTTTCCGTTTTTGTTATTTCGAGATGCGACTCAATTAGGTTTAGCCATCTTAGGGTTGTTAGAACTAGGAATCTCGCCGACAGCTCTCGAGCCCATGCTTATACCTTGTTGTAAACGCTCATACGCAAATTCGGAATACGATTTCTCTTTGCTCTCTTCTTACGATTTTTATACTTCTTCGTTGTCATTATTGTGTTCTGATTTGCTTGGAGGGTGGTATTAGCAGATATCCGGGACCTCTGGGAAATTAGAGTTTTCCTAGTTTCCTTATTTAAACGGAAATGGACAGTGCGAATTTCGGTTCCCACAGTTTGGCGCTAGAAGGAGGTGGGGGGGGGGGGTACAGATCAATCTAACCCGCAAAAACCACTCAATGATCAGGAACGATATACAAGACTCAACGTGCGCGAACATCATCTCGTTTAAGGGGGGAGCAACGGTGGATCGAGCCAAACCTCGAAACGATCTCCTTGTTATCGAACTGATGATCCGAGATATCGACGTCGCAAGGGTGCTAATTGACACCGGAAGTTCGGCCGATATCATCTTCAAAGATACTCTCGAAAAAATGGGCATCGATCAATTCGAAATCGTGAAATACCCTAGACCACTACTGGGACTTTCGGGAGAAACGACCATGGCCTACGGATCGATTAATCTCGCAGTCAAAGCCGGAACCGTGAAAAGAGTCATAGAGTTTCTAGTTGCTGACCGTCCTGCGTCTTACAATGTTATCATGGGAACGCCATGGTTGAACGCCATGCGTGCCATCCCATCCATGTACAATCTTTGCCTCAAGTTTCCAACCCCTAATGGATCGAGGTAATATGGGGAAACCCAAGAGTATCATAGGTGTGTTACGCCGCAGAACAAAAACGAAAAAGACCAGACCTTGAGACCGTTCCTAGAAAAACGGAGAAAAAGGTCTCCGACCAAGGTTCGCGAAGTCAAGATTCGGCTGAACTCTACTAGCAGTCTCGTAACATCGCGGCCCTAGAGGAAAAACGCGAACCAACTTGCGAGCCTGTGGTCACAGTCTGTCTCGATGAAGCATCTCCGGAATGATGCGTCGAAATCGGAGCCAATCTCCCGAGCCGTTGAGGACAAAGTTCGTAACCTGTGTAAAAAAGAACCTCAATACTTTCGCATGGGCCGCGGAAGATATGCCAGGGATTGACATTGACATAACGTGTCACCAATTAAATATCGATCCGACTTTCAAGCCCGTCAAACAAAAAAGGCGGAAGCTAGGACCTGAACGAGCTTCTGCGGTCAACGACGAGGTCGAAAAATTGCTCTGAGCTCAAGCCAAGCTTGGTCGCTACGTAGCGACCGAGCATAAAGTTTGACTGATGACTCCGAGTGATGAGAATCAAAGAATGGTTTAGCCATGGCTTACGGGAGATAGCATTAAAGAGTAGACGAGAATGCATATCAGCGGGAAGTTTTTCTTTATCGAAGAAATCGTAATAAACGTTTCGAGACCTAAAACGCAACTCAAAGCCCACTTACGTTTTCTTAACCGAAAATTCATAAGCCTTATAACGGTTTATGATTGGTTCGTAAGGCAAGTTTCCGCGGATAAATATGAGGTTTCCGAAGATAATCACGAAGATCAGGAAAATTGGAATATCTCCGTTTTAGAGCTATGACAGCTTAAGGGCAGAAGGGGAAAGGCGCAAACCGATCTAGGAGCAAGTATATAAGGAGTCCTAGGTGAGAGGCAAAGGGGATTCGGAAACACAGCAAACTTAGCAATTAGAGCAATTTAGGCAATTTAGGCAATTTTCCGTTTTTGTTATTCGAGCTGCGACTCAATTAGGTTTAACAGCTTTAGGGTTTTAGAACTAGGAATCTCGCCGACAGCTCTCGTAGCCCAAGCTCTGACCTTGTTGTAAACGCTCAAACGCAGATTCAGAATAAGAACTATCTTTCTCTCTTTTTCGATTTCTTATTTTTCTTGGCTTTATTACGTGTTCTGATTGCTTGGCGTGGGGTTTAGCAAATATCCGGGACCTCTGGGAAATTAGGGTATTCCTAACTTTCCTTATTTAAACGGAAATCGACAGTGCGAATTTCGGTTCCCACAGTTTGGCGCTAGAAGGAGGGGGGGGGGGTACGGATTACTCTAACTCATAGCCGCAAAACTCTTGATCAAAACAATGTCTGGAAATACGAAAGACAAAATCGCAGTTCGCAACAACGCTGGTAAGACAGCTCCAGCCGCCACTGCGCCTACGGCCAACGCTTAGGCAAACGCTACAGTTCTTGAGAAAATCGAAAACCTAGCCGCGACTCTTCGCCACAGGAAGTGCAACGAAACAAGCTCGCGATTTCTCTGTCTAAACGTAAAGGGAAACGATAAATTTTTTCAAACCTCGTAAGTTTGGCTCATTACCGAACTAAAGAAGTCTCAACGCATAGGGGTTTTACCAAAACACGTTTGCCAAAAACTTTTCAGAAAAGTAAAACTTGCTCTCCCCTAAACCGCAGAAAAACCTTAGGTTAATCGCGGAAAAAGGAAGCACAACAAATCTGGTACATAACTCCCCGCTGTACTTCTTCTGAATATCTTTCGGAAAAACCCTAGATTTATCGTAGAAAAAGGAAGCGCAGCAAATCTGTTATGAAACCCCCACTGCTGTACTTCTTCAAAATAACTTTCAGAGAAACGAAGTTAATTTGTATACAATCACTCGAAACCTAAAACGGCTAACGAAGACTAGATAAAGCAAAAGAGGAGATCGTATCCCCACCGCTAAAACATTTTCTGAAGCCTAGAGTTTCGTAAGAATTCAAGTATCACTTCCATAGTAACAAATTCCGCGAGTTGTAGATGTTTGTCACCTAAATCTTACTCCGGAAAAAACTGCTCGAAACTTCCACGGATCAATCCCACGGATAAGAGAAAAACTTCTGACTAAGTTTGGTTGCAATAACTAGCCTCGTCACAGCTCTCGTACAGCCAAAACTTGAAAACCTCTTTACGGAACAAATCTCGTAAAAATTATGCTCGACAACATCTTGTGAAATAACCTTCGCAAAAATTAAGCTCGACAACATGTTACGAAACAACTTTCGTAAAATTAAAATCGATAACATTTTGCGGAATAACTGTCGTAAAATTGACCGACCAAGCCACTCGGTCGGTCGCTACTTATTGAGCGACCAAGACGCTCGGTCGGTCGCTACGTATTGAGCGACCTAGCCGCTCGGTCGGTCGCTACGTATTGAGCGATCAAGCCACTCGGTCGGTTGATACGTATTGAGCGACCTAGCCACTCTGTTGGTCGCTACGTATTGAGCGACCTAGCCACTCGGTTGGTCGCAACGTATTGAGCGACCAAGACACTCGGTCGGTCGCTACGTATTGAGCGACCAAGACACTCGGTCGGTCGCTACGTATTGAGCGATCAAGCCACTCGGTCGGTCGCTACGTATTGAGCGACCCAGACACTCGGTCGGTCGCTATGTATTGAGCGACCTAGTCACTCGGTCGGTCGCTACTCATGAGCAACCAAGCCACTCGGTCGGTCACTACGTATTGAGCGACCAAGACACTCGGTCGGTCGCTACATATTGAGCGACCAAACCACTCGATCGGTCGCTACGTATTGAGCGACCTAGCCACTCGGTTGGTTGCTACGTAGCGACCCACCCGCGAATGAGTCGATCACTATTATTTTTTCGGAAAAACTTTCGTAAAACTAAAGTGGGCAACATATGACAACCTTCGAAAATCTAATAACCGCATGTTTCCATGGTCTCACCATCCTTCCTCTCGCGCCTTGATCTGTGGCCAAAACATTATCACCTGGCGAGTCTTCATGATCATCCTTGGCATCTCTCGATCGTCCCTGGCTATTCCTATACGCTAAAAAGTGTTCGATGAGATGCCTATTCAGTTTCGTAAATCCAATGATACTAAGATTGAAACATGGATCACGAAAACCACAATATTGGCAGCAGCCAAAACGCGGCCAGGAATGTAGAGAAGTGCAGGAAAAATTAATATTCTTGCTATTCGAAGTGGGCAGACAGACACAAAAAGAGAAGGGCAAATGAGCAAGCAAAACGGAGAAGAGGCTAACCCGAATCTTCGACAGAACTAAGGTATTTCCGACTTGAAATTCTAGAAATCAGACATAGTATAGCGAACTATGTCTTAGGCAATTTGTTGGGGTCGAAAACGGTTACGACGAAGTTAATGTCCAAATCTCTGCAAAAAGTCAGCGTGAGCATTTTTTTTACGAAATCTATTCTTCGTAAAAATATCTTTACAAAGAGCCTTGCGGTAAAATCTTGTTCTGATCTCGATCGAACCAAATACCGATTGTCCCAAGGAAGCAGACACGTATCCAAACCGGCCACGGACAAGCTCGAGTATGGTAATTGGATCACGCGCAAGCCAAGCTCGTTCGCTACATAGCGACCGAGCACGCACACGGCTCGGTCGCTACATAGCGACCGAGCACGCACATGGCTCGGTCTCTCCGTAGCGACAAAGCTCGAGCCAAAGCTCGGTTGCTAAGCACGCACACGGCTCGGTCTCTACGTAGCGACCGAGCACGTACGGGGCTCGGTCATTACGTAGCGACCGAACTCTCCCAGAACGTCGATACAATACGAATCCATGCATTCTCGTCTACTCTTTAATGATATCTCCCGTGAGCCATGGCTAAACCATTCTTTGTTTCTCATCACGCGAAGTCATCAGTCAAACTTTATGATAAAAACCGCGGAAAGTTTGTTTTTATCGAAGAAACCGTAATAAACATTTCTAGTCGAAGACGGCCCAAAGAGACCTAAAACGCACCTCAAACCCCACTTACGATTTCTTAGCCAAAACCCCATAAGCCGTATGACGGTTTATGCTTGGTTCATAAGGCAAGACAAATGTCAAGTTTACGTGGATAAATGTGAAGTTTCCGGAGATAATCACGAAGATCGGGAAAATTGGAATATCTCCATTTTTGATTTATGACGGCTTAAGGGCAGAAGGGGAAATGCGCAAACCGACCTAGGAGCAAGTATATAAGGAGTCCTAGGCAAGAGGCAAAGGGGGATTCGACGCACAGTAAAACTTAGCACTTATAGCAATTTAGGCAATCTTCCGTTTTTGTTATTCGAGCTGCGACTCAATTAGGTTTAGCAGCTTAGGGTTTTAGAACTAGAAATCTCACCGACAGATCTTGTAGTCCAGGCTCTTACCTTGTTGTAACGCTTAAACGCGAATTCGGAATAAGATCTACTTTGCTTCCTTTTCGATTTCATATATTTTATCGTTTTTATTTCTCTGATCGCTTGGCGTGTGGTATTAGCAGATATCTGGGACCTCTGGGAAACTAGGGTTCTCCTACTTTCCTTATTTAAACGGAAATTGACAGTGTGAATTTTGGTTCCCACAGTTTGGCGCTAGAAGGAGGGTGGGTACGTGTGAGAGACAAGGTTTCACTTCTTAGATTTAGGTTAGGTCAAGAG
>NC_027752.1:22026909-22053643 GCF_000695525.1 Brassica oleracea var. oleracea
AATCTAACTCTCAGCCACAACACACTCGATCAGACATGTCAACTGACAACACGAATAACATGCAAACTCCTTTCAACGTAGGAGGCAACGACAATCAAAACACTCCGGAAGCGGCCGTGTCCGCGGCCAACGCAACTGCTAACGCCGCGACGCTCGAGGAGTTCAAAAAGATGTTCTCCGCCTACGAAAAAAGGTCGGAAGAACAGGACAAACTCGTGGATACCTTGACGAAAAAGGTCCAAACCTTAAAGGAAAGCAGTCCTCCCCCGCCGATCTACAAAAATCCGCGGAAGAAAACTCGACTTCGCAACCCCACTCGACAGGCCTGGAACAACGCGGGAAAGTCCTTCTGGACAGAACCCCAGCGAAACATCCCCTGCCGAGAAACGGAACTCTGAAAGTCCTCTACCTCCTGCAAAGGACACAGAGGTCGATGAAGTCGAGCATGTCTACTTGGATCCCAGCGACGTCTCCAACGATACTGAGGAGGACGCTGACAGAAATCCTAGAAGAACCAGAAGCCGATCGGTTCGGGAAGGCTCCCCGTTCGATAAACCAATGAAGGAAGAGGAGGAAAACCTCTATTGGATCGAACAGGAGGAGCTGGCTGAGAAACAGGCCGAGATTACTCGCAGCAAACACCGACAAGCTCGGAAATTTGCTGGCGAGAAATCGGACATACGCAACCTTCGCAACTACATAACCAAAACTGCAGCGGAAGTAAGGGCCGTGAAATCCCAGATCCATCACGCTACCAGCGCTGCCCCAGAGATTGACAGACTGCTCGAGGGGTCTCGGAAGACACCCTTCACCGCTCACATCTCTGATACGAGGGTATCTGACCCAGGAAAAATCAAAGTACCGAAGTTCGATGGTACGACTGATCCTAAAGCGCACCTCCAGGCTTTCCACATCACGATGGGAAGGGCCAGACAAAAGGATAGCGAAAAGGATGCCGGCTACTGCCGTCTGTTCGTCGAAAATCTGGAAGGAGCGGCGCTCGAATAGTTCGCACGCCTTAAGCAAAACTCCATCAGAAGTTTCTGACAGCTCGCGTCAGAATTCCTCAAACAACACTCTATGTTCATAGATAGAGAATCATCCGATGTCGACATTTGGAGTCTGTCCCAGAGGGAAGACGAGCCCCTCCGCGAGTTCATAAGCCGGTTAAAGCTGGTTATGTCAAGGGTTAGCGGGATAAGCGACAAGGTGGCCATAGACGCGCTCAGAAAAACGCTCTAGTACAAGTCAAAATTCAGAAAATGGATAACCCTCGACAAAACACGGACGATCCAAGACGCCCTCCACAAGGCAACGGACTACATCATAATCGAAGAGGAAACAAAAAATTTGTCGCAGAAGCATAAACCGACAAAGCCGTCCTCGAAAGATGTAGACCAAAGGACGAAAAAGAAAAAGTCTCGTAACGATAAGCACGTCCATCACGAGGGGGAAGAACTCCAAGGGGCGCATAACTACGCGATCAATTCAGATCAAGGCTGAACCACGGGTAATAGGTGGACCCGCAATCAAGGATACGACGTAAACACCTTTTGCGAGTTCTACCAGACCCGAAGACACTCCACGACTAACTGCAAAGTCCTGGGAGCGAGATTGGCCGCGAAGCTACTAGATGGAGAGCTCTCCGAAGTAACCAGCATAAAAGATCTCATCCTCGAGACCGATCGCCCTCCAAAGACGGACAGTAATCCGCCCGCGGAGAATTCCCCTCAAAGAAACCAATCATGGGATAAACGCGGAAGAAGACCGGAAACGATAACAATCATCGCAGAGTCAACATGATCATCAGAGGATTGCAGTATTGCAACGACAAGGTCTCGGCCATCAAGGCTTACCAGCAAAAGGCTGAATCAAGTGCAAACTGGCCTACGTGGTCTCCTCCCCGAGATGGTCAAAATAACTCGATTACTTTCATGAGAGACGAAGCCGGCGGAATCGATCAACCTCACTGCGATCCACTCGTCATAGATCTTGTCATACGAGATCTGGAAGTCGCGAAAGTCCTCATCAACACGGGAAGCACGATTAATGTTATCTTCCGTGACACTCTCAAACGGATGAACATTGAACTCGGGGATGTTACCCCAATGCCAAAACCGCTGACGGTTTTTTAGGCGAAGTATCGATGACTCTCATATCGATCCAGCTGACGGTTTTTTAGGCGAACTCGGGGATGTTACCCCAATGCCAAAAATCGTCGATTTCGCGGTGGTCGATCATCCTGCCATCTACAACGTGATCATGGGAACCCCATGGATTAACGCCGTGGAAGTCGTTCCGTCTACATATTACCTCTGCGTCAAATTCCCGACCAAGAGCGGGATCGCAGCCATCTGGGGTTGTCAGAAACAGTCACGCCTTTGCTTTCTCGCAGAGCATAAGTTTAGACAAATCACGACAACCGCGATGGCAACTCGCAAACGCACGAAGTTAGCTCAGGCTTCGGCTGAAAACACTTTAAAGAAAGACGATTCAACATCGTCTGCTGAAGCGAATGCTTCGGACATCGAAACTCAGCACAATTTCGAAGTCAACGCTATGACTCAACCAGAAAACCCGGACAAAAACGTTAACCCTGCCACAGTCTCCACGATTAAGGCGGTCAGCACGGGAACAACCGCCAAGTAAGAACACTCGTGGCATAAAACAGAACTACGAGATGGCTTGAACCTCGAAAGAGGTACGTAGGCAGCTCGTCGAAAGATGAGTTCAGCTATCCCCCTCTCTAAATTGGGGGCGGGGGGGGTGGAGTGGGTACGTATACTCGTATACTCCCACGTTTTAAAAGATGCATCATTGTAATCGAGCTTTTTAAAACTTTTATTACAATACGCATTTTTTTCGAATTCTTACGCTTCAGCTACGCAAAAAGTCTCAGGACGCGCTTAAAAATAAAATTCTACAAACATTAGACTCTTTTCAACGGCCTTATCTGGCACAAATCGTAAAAGCCCTCATTCTTCAACACCTAAAACATATGTATAGTCTTCGAAACAACAGCGAGACCTCGCCAAGTTAAATTCGAAACTCTACAAACAACTGTCCGAATGCGACCATAAAAATCTCAACGAGTATTTACACCCCGCTCGTCGATTGGCCCCGACGAACACACCAGCCGTCTTAAAGGAACGCAACCTGATCATTCTTCTGATCCTCGTACATCCAACACAAGGATAATAGCGCGCTACAAAAAAAAATCAAAAATTTTGGTCTAGCACTTCCAGTTGGCTTAAAAATTGTCTCTAGAGAGATGCTCGATTCATGCCATACAAGTCGTATAAGCCGAGAACCTATCGCGGACTTTAAATTGGTACGAATCAGGTTAAAGTCGCAACACAAAAATCGATAGCCGGCTAGTCACTGCATAAAACATTAAAACCGAAAGTAAACCTAGGTCTTGCCCTAAACCCAACGCATTGGTCTCTAACATCTCAAGACATGATATCTAAAAATGATACGAGATCCTAAACCATGTCCCTCCGTCCATATCTTAACGTTCACGAAAACTTCGTAAAAGTAAAGAAGCGACTTTTACGAAAATTCACATCTCAAGCGAACCATCAGATTGAACGTCTCGTTAGAAGTAAATATAAGACGACAACTCATATTTATTTCAAATACTCAGAACAAGGTACTTCGATAAATACTCATCATATATATAAAACCGCAGAGCAGTAGGGATTCAAAACCACCAACGGCCAGCCCTGATAAAAACAAAAGCGGCCAAAAAGGCCCACACAAAATCTCAGCATAAAGGCCACACTAGGCCAGATACAGATAATAAAGGCCACATGGCCATAAACACAAGATAAGGGGAAGTCACTCCCCGGCAAATACCAACTTCTATACTCACAAATCAAAGTTAAAATTCCCGGACAAGGAAGCTCCGAATGCATCCGCGGGATAGTTCACTTTCTCATCACCACCAGCAACCTCAGTCGCGACCTCCTCCGTATCGGGAGAAACCGGGACGGGATCCCAAAATCTCTAGATCCTCCCATCGATTGGGGGAATAAGCGCCTCAGCGTGGGCATGTTCCTTCATGCCATCGTTCATGTCCCTCATCTCCTCCTCAAAAATGAAGTCGTCCGCCTGCGTCTTCCAAAGGGTGCCAACTGAACCGCGACCCTCGCGAAAATCGCCCACCAAGGAATAAGCAACCTTGAGGTTTCCATACTCAGTCTTTAACTGAGAGGCACGGTTTCTCATCACTTCGACGATCTCTCTCCTACCCTTCCTTTCCGCTCGGCGAACAGCCTTCCCGTGGTCCCTAGCTATTTTCGAATTTCGCTCCAAAATCTCGTTTTGCATACGAGCAAGGTCCTTTTCCGCTTTCTCCGCCTTGAAGCGATAAACCATGGTGTCCCTATGGCTCGCGTCAAGAGCTGAGCCGAGCAAGTTTAGACCCTGCAAAAATGACAAACACGTTAAAAAAAATGAAAAAACGCATGATCATATCCGGAAAATTTCTAAAAAAAAAGAGGGCAACTAACCCCATTGATTATACGAGATCCTTCCGCGACTATCTTAGACCTTCCCATTTCGTCCACTGATGAGGGGGGATCGAAACACGAGGGTAGACCGGAAAAGAAATCGTCAAAATCTGGGATAGGCGCCTCGCTCGTACCGCTACTGTCACCATAAGCAAGGTCTGGATCCCATCCTGGGAGAATAGAATCATCTACGGAAAAGTCTATATCACCAAGGTCAATGCCTTTGCCCTTCGGAGAATCACTGTCCGTTCCCACACCCCCTACAAAATCAGAACAAACGAGCCTCAACGCCTTGCGAACTCTCTTCGGCGTAAAGGACGTCCAGAAAAACAGGCCATTCCTGAGGTGATCCCTCATTTCGACCGTGTCCTCAGGGAATGGAGGGAGCGGGTTGATGAAGGGACCGTCATTCAGTTTACTCCCAAACTCCCATAACTTCTGTTGTTGTTGTAGTTGTTGTTGTAGGGTTTCTGGTATTGTTAATTTTGGTTGAAATTACCTATTTCCATAGGAGTTTCTGTTTCCACCCTTGTTTCCAGAACCTTAGAATCCAGTTCCACCAATGTAGTTCACCTCTTCTTCTTCCTCTGCAGCCTCTGCATCTTCAACCAAGCAGACCTGCTTCCTAAGAAGCTTGTGAACACTATCCACCTTTCCCTTCACCTCATCCATTTGATCGTTCCCAAGGATGGTGGCAGATCTTTTCCTCTCAAAATCAGTGTTCTTGGTGCTGATGCTAGATTCTAGGTTTTCAATAACCTTTACTGCCTCTTATGGATTCCTGGTGTTGAAGTTTCCATTGCTGGACGCATCAAGAGCCATCTGGTACTGCACCGCGATGCCTCTGTAGAAAGTACTGAGCAGCTGGACTTCATTGAATCCATGGTGTGGACACTCTCTCTGATAAGACTTGAATCTGATCCAAGAGCCTCTGAATGATTCTGCAGACTCCTGAGTGAATGTAGCAATCTTGCTCCTCAAGTCTTCAGCACATGCTTCATTAAAAAAATTGCATAAGAATGCATTCTTGATGTCGCTCCAGGATGTGACAGATCCTGGTAGTAACTGCTTAAGCCAATGTGAAGCTTCTCCAGCAAGTGAGAACTTGAAGAGCTTGCATAAGAGATAATCCTTACGGACCCCTTGACCTTAATAGCAGATATCAGATCCTCGAACCTCTCCAAATGGTCCATAGGATGCTCGTGAGATAATCCATGGTAGGGTATCTGTCCCACAAGTGTTTAGTATTGTGCCTTCTATTCGAAATCCCTTTTAATAGTGGGAGCACGAATGGCTGATCTGTTGGTGTAGTATTGATCTGGACAGTTATAATCAGCCAACGTTTTGGTTCACGCAGCCTCATCTACAGGTAGAGTAGTGCCTGTAGCATTAGCATCAGGCTCATGGATTTCAGCCCCCTGAGCTTCTATCCTCTGACCTGCTGCATTACGTAGATGACCTTCCTGGTCATGCAGGTCTCCCTTATCATCTCGTACAAGTATCAAAGTCGCAACCATGTCTCACGGCACAGTATCGATCGATTTCTGGGATGGAGTATCGATCCATGTCTGGTGGAAGATGTCGGTCGATAGAAGATGAATGTCTTCGGTCGACGGTGGTGAGCGAGTATCAGTCGACGAGACTAGTGTCTGGGTCGATGATGGTTGAACGAAATTGAGCGACAAACAAGTGTTGTTGTCGATCGATGAGGAGCATGCTTCTTTGCGGATTGAACGCTCCAAACTTGTAGGATCTGGTGAGAATAGCAGTTGAGTTTCCTTGTTTCTTCTGGTACTGCTGGACATGTACCTGAAAATCCAAGAAAAAATTTATGTCAAAAACTTAACAAAAAATTAGATCGAATAGGCGATCAAAGCTCCCCGTCAACGGCGCCAAATTTGATACCAATCAAATTACCCTAAGGAGTGATTTATACTCTCTCAAATAAGAGGTCGAGTTGTGGTACTTAGGGATCGAATTCACAGGGAGCTATGGAACCTAAGAATCTAATATGATTTGTTAAGCAGGATGATTTAATGATTTAAATGTAAATTACAGTTTTTATTGAACAAATGTTTGCTCAATTGATTGGTTGAGGTTTTTGGTGCTTAAAAGGAAATAGCTAGACTTAGGGTTTTTATTCAGGAAACTTGGGATTATAATCCTACAGATGCCAAATGAGTTGCATGCATGATAAAGTAAAGCTCAACTACTTAGTTAACAAGTCAATCAGCTCTCGCATGTTTTGACTTGTCTATTAACTAGATCTAATGATCTCAACTATCGTATGTTGATCAATTAGAAAGTATCGATCGATGATCTTATAGGGATATCGATCGATGATCCTATAGGGATATCGATCGATACACCTTTCGCTCCATCGATCGATTATGCAATAATGATATCGATCGACGCGCTTCTAGTTAAGCTTTATGCGCGGGTTGAATGGTAGCTTACTAAGATCACTAGATCAGCTCTCGCCTTACTTATAGCAAGAAACTTAGCTCAGTTAGAATGTTTTCAGGATGAGAATGAAGCTCTCGCTTTTATCTATCAATCCTATGGCAAGTTCTAGGTAGTCAATCTAGAAACATGCATTAAGGAACAATCCTAATGACAATTACCACAACTCAGCAATCTATAGTTGGGGCTAATCCCTCCTAACATATTTAAACCCTAAAATCTAACAATGGAACTACTCAGACATGGCCAAGCAATTCATAACTGCAATTAGGTAAGAAAACTTCATTAGAATAGTAAATAGATATTAATAGAGTTCCAATCACAAATTATAACTTTGGATCTTCTCTCCAATCTATCAAAATCCTAGAAAACCTTGCGGTGAAAATAATAAAACAAGAAACCACCCCTTTTGCCTCAAATATGGTGGCAAAGCTTATATAATTAGGTTAAAACTCGTCAGGGGTAATCTTGTAAATTGGTGAAGACTTGGGCTTTCAAGTTGGCTGTGACCAAACGGGCTTCCTGCGAGCTTCGCTATCGGACGATGTCAAGACATGAACATCGATCGATTATTCCTCTTCAATATCGACCAATGGTCGAGCTCGATGGTCATCTCGGGTGCTTATTCCAAATATCTCCAAAATGCTCCAAAATCATCACTTATCTCCATATCACTTATGATCCTATAAATATGCTAAATAGACTCTATAATATAATAATTAATAGTTAAAAAACTTATAAACCATGGATGAAAATGAGTCAAATCTATGGTCTATCAGCTGTGTGAAAGTATGAAAGCGTGTGTTGCCTAGAACAATGGCATAGCACATAAATATTAGGTTAAAATTCATCATGGGCAATTTGGTAATTCTTGTTAGACTTGGGCTTAAAATCGGATGGAACCAAGTCTGGTCTTTGTACGCTTTGCTGTCGATCGACAACACAAGGTGTATGTCGATCGATTATCATCTTTAATCATCGACCGCTGGACTGTACGATGGTCAGCTAAGGATTTTTCTCATTTTATCTCCAAAATGCACCAAAATCGCCACTTTCCTCCAAGTCACTCCAAAACCCGAAAACATACTAAAAAGACTCCAAAACAACTATAATGTACTTAAAAACACCTATACACAACTATCTACATCTTATTTGCTCATCTGGAACCATGTACCAATGAAGCTTCTTATGGCCTCATCTCCTCTGGTCCACTGATTTTTCAATATCTCCTTATCAACCTGATTGACATGCACCCTATTCTGAAGGTTGTTGATGCTACGCTGGTGCATTCCAAGTATGGCATGTGTTGATTCTGAGATGTCCTTCCACTCTTGAAAGATATCTTCTTTCAACAAGTCTTGAGAGAAAGTGATCTCATCAAGCTTATCCTGTAATATCTTTTCGGTTCCCAGCGTGCTTCGTAATGGTGTATGGTTGCTGTCGATCGATGGGCGAGTGCGTCTGTCGATCGATGGTGACTGTTCTGCTTGAAAATCGATCTGTCTCTTAATAGTGTCCATCTCCTGCTGCAGAGTGTCCAAGCGTGTAGTTAATGAATCTATGCCGTCACTAAGCGGGTAATAGACACTATCAAGCCTATAGGTGAATGCTTGTAGCCTATCTTCGAATGATGCAAGTCGAGCATCGATCGACGTTTGAATTCGGGCGTCGTTCGATGGTTGAATGTGAGCGGCAAACGATTTTGAAGCTCCTGCGTCGAGTGCATGTTGTTCCTGAATCATGGCTATGTCTTGCTCCATCTCTTTTGTACGTCTGTTCAACCAGCATATACTGTTGTTTAATGGGTAGTAGAATTCATCGAGCCTCTTGGAATCATAATCATATGTTGTCCTCATAGCTATGTAGATCTCTGCTACCAACTCATCAGTCTCTGCTTTGCTGTAGGTGTCTTGTTCTGGCACGGTCGGTATTGGTACCTCTGCGTACGCTGGTAGACTAATGCAGATGTGCCCAACCATTGCGGCACTCTGTAGAATAGCTCGGATGGTCCTCCTTGGACACATGGATGATTCTGCCATCTCCAGCACGTGTAAACCCATCCTCATCTCTGTATACACCATACTCGTCTCTACTCTCCCAACAAGGTTTCCTTTTTCTATTCTGATTAAGCGCTTTTCGTCTGAATTCAGGATGACCGCCGATCGATGGTGCATCTGTTTCGTCGATCGATGGTGGATCTTCTGCTATGTTCTGCGTGTCTAAGAAGTTTCTGGACCCATTCATGGCGATGATTTCACCAATGTTCTCTCTAGATATGTTGAGAATGCGTCCATCCATGGCTAGTGCTTGGCCTTCTGGATCCCTGAAAATACCAAATTCATCCGGAGTTAGATAACCATAATATGTATTATCTTTTACTTGTACCTCGGAATCTGGTGTGTGAAGAGCGTCGATCGATGGCTTGGTGTTGTTGTCAATCGATGTTGCCTTCTTATTTGTATATGATGTATGGAGAACTCCTTCTTCGTCAATGGCAAGATGACAGTTTTCGATATTCTTCTCTCTGTGGTAGTCATCGTCATACTCATCAGATCGCATCTCAGGTAATGCAGTGTCCACCAAAAAGCTCTCATGATAGCTATCATCTGCCCAACTGCCAATAGAATAGTCACCTTGTGTGATGATCATGTCACCGTAATGGTAATCAATCGATGTCTGTGGCTGGGTGTTCACTGTGAAGCTCGGATAGCAGTGTTCTAGGAAAGCGAAAGTCTCATTCGCAGGACTACTGTAGATCGATTCCCTGGGATGGTTATCGATCATTGGTTGAATGGCACCGTCGATCGATGGTTGAATCTTGCTATCGATCGATGCTTCATACTCTCTCTGGTATTCAGCTTCAAATTCGTAGTAGCATGCTGCTATGAAACATGTATCAACTCTAGTGTTGGACGTCTGTGGCTTGTCAATTCTGATTGGATCATAGTAGACATCAGAGCTTATCAATGTTAGACACAACTGATTAGTCTGCATGTTGCAAACTGCTCCTACAGTAGCCATGAAGACTCTCCCAAGGAGTAGAGAATGATTCATGTTCATCTTGTTTTCGAGAACATGGAAGTCAACTGGAACTAGTGCATTACCAATCTTCACCTCAAGATTTCTAATGATTCCTCCTGAGTTCCTCGTTGGATAGTCAACAAAAGTGAATGAATCCGCTGAAGGTTCTATCTTCAGACCCAGATGGTTTGCCATCACCTTGGGTAGTATGCTAACTGATGAAGCTGTGTCATACAGCGCACACGAAAACTCAATGCCCTTCAACAACACTGCAAATTTCCCAAGTTCACTCTTCTTCTTCGGTGTAATCATCTGCTTCATCTTCTCTCTAACCTGATTGAACATTTTATGTATGTCCTGTTCAGTTTCCTTGGCCTCTCTGAAGAACATCCACAACCTGTGGGTAAAGTAAGCTTCCTCAAATGGCTTGTCCAAGGGTATCCTGAGAACTCTTTTAGTGAAGTTATCCATCTCCTTCTCATTGACTACTCTCTTAAGATGGTTAGGAACCTTTTATTTCCTTCTCCTCAAGGTTCTCTTCTCAGAAGTCTGATCAATTTGCATAGACTCTGGTGCATTATAAGGTTGTTGCCTGAAGTTGTCTGCAATAGTTTCTGAAGGTTGAGATGGGTTTCTGATTGCATTCAGGTGTGCAACATTTATCTTTGGTAGCTGCACTCGGTAGGTGAGAGGTATTCGTCGATCGACGCTGGAGTAGTCCTGTCGATCGGTCGTTGAGTCTGACTGTCGATCGGTAGCTGGTTCATGGTGCCGATCGCTATCTGACTTCTTAATGCATAAGGGTTTGGTTGGATAAGTGTGTTTATCTGCGAATTCCTCGTGAGTTAGGATCCTTACTGCTGCACATGAAGCAATTTTCTCTGTCGATCGATGTTGAGTAACCGGTGTCGATCGATATTCGTCTGTCTCCATCAGTCGATGTTCGTCTCTTGGGATCGGTCGACACCAGTGTGAACCGCCAAAACTCATGGAGCTCTCGAGTCTGAAGTCCGGCTGGAACCAGGTCTGGTCGATCGAAAACACACGGTGTGTGTCGATCGATTATCCTCTTCAATTGTCGACCGCTAGACTGTTTGATGGTCAGCTACGGGTCTTTCTCATTTTATCTTAAAAATGCACCAAAATCATCACTTTCCTTCAAATCACTCCAAAACCCGAAAACATACTAAAAAGATTCCAAAACAACTATAAGTGGGTAATATCCATTGTATATAAGCACTCGGTAGGTGAGAGGTGGTCATCGATTGATGCTAGGAGGTGACTGTCGATCGTCGGTTGAGTCTCTCTGTTGATCGGTGACTGGCTCATGGTGCCGATCGATGTCTTTTGTGGTTACGCGATAGGGTTTGAGTGGATGAGGGTGCTTATCTCCGAACTCTTCATGGGTCATGATTCTTACTGTCTCGCATGACGCAACTGATTCCGTATGAACCGTCGATCGATGTTGGGTATCAGGTATCGATCGGTGTTCATCTGACTCCATTGGTCGATGTTCCTCTCTCGGCGTTGGTCGACCCCAATGTGAACTTCTGAAACTCATAGAGCTCTCTACTTCGAAATCTCCCTCTTGAAGCTTATCCACCTTAACCACTTGCCAGAAATCATCATCTATGATGGCATTCACGTGGTGCTTCAGTGATTCATCTCCTTTACCCTTGATGAAGGCCTCCTGCCTTTTAACAGTTTCTCCATTTTGAACCACTTGTGTCTCCAACTTCCTCACATGTGTGTTCAAAGACTCAAACTTTGAGTTCAGCTTTGTGTAAACAACATCTATCCTTCCATTGAAGTTCACCATCAACTCTGCTGACCCTCAAGAACTTGATCAAGCATGTACTCTATATTGATCTCACGAGTCTGTGGTGGTGGATTCTAGTAGAAAGAATTTCCATAAGCTCTATTGCTGCTGTTGTAGTTGCTGCTGAAGGGTTTCTGGTATTGTGAACTCTGGTAGTATCCACTCTTATGGTTATCCACATTGATTTCTAGACCTCTAATTATGAAAACCTGAACCACTAAAAAAGTTCACATCCTCCTCTTCATCTCTGTCGCTGTCGACATCTACAGCTTCTATATCATCTGCAAAGCTGACCTTCTTCTTGAGAAGCTTGTGAACACTATCCAGCTTAGTCTTAACATCGTCCATCTGCTCCTTCCCTCGAGTAGTGGCCAATTTTCTCCTCTCAAAATCAGTGTTCTTGGTGCTGTTGCTAGCTGGATACCAAGTTCTCAATGAGTCTCACAACCTCTTATGGATTCCTAGTGTTGAAGTTTCCATTTACTGGCTGAGTCTAGAGCCATCTGATAGGCCAGCGCGATGCCTCTGAAGAAAGTGCTGAGCAGCTGCACTTCATTGAATCCATGGTGTGGACAGTCTCTCTGATATGACTTGAATCTGATCGAGGAGCTTTTGAATGACTATGTAGGCTCATGTATGAATGTAGCAATCTTGCTACTCAAGTCTTCAGCGTGTGCCTTATCAAAGAAGTTACGCAGGAATGTGTTCTTGATGTCGGCCCTGGATGTAAGAGATCCTGGTGGTAACTGCTTGAGCAAGTGTGAAGCTACTCCAGCAAGTGAGAACTTGAAGAGCTTGCGAAAGAGATAGTTCTCAGGGACTCCATTGGCTTTAATAGCAGATACTAGATCGTCGAACCTCTCCAGATGGTCCATAGGATGCTCGTATGATAAACCACAGTCGGGTGTCTGTCCCACTAGTGTAAAGTATTGAGGCTTCAACTCAAAGTCTTGCCTTTGAATGGCTGGAGGATGAATGGCAGATCAGTTCTCGTAGTACTTATCTGGCCTGTTGTAATTAGCTAATGTCCTTGGTCTAACAGCCTCGTCTACAGCTTGAGCAGCTGTATTGTTAGAATCAGTATCAGGGATTACATCCCCTTGATCATCTATCTTCTGACCTCCTGCATTATGCAGATGACCCTCCTGGTCATGCAGGTCTCCATTCGCGTTCTGAATTAGAACAATAGTCGCAACCATGTCTCGCGGCTCAGTATTGATCAATGTCAGATGTGAAGTGTCGATCGATGTCGGGTGGGAAGTGTCAGTCGACGGAAGAGTAGTCTCGGTCGACGGTGGAAGGTTAGTGTCGGTCAACGAACGAGTGTTGTTGTCGATCGATGCGGTGCATATATTTTTTTTTTTTTTGCGGATTGAGCGTTCTAAATATGCAGGATCTGAAAATAGCAGTGTTTGTTCCTTGTTGCTTCTGGTACTGCTGGGCATGCACCTGAAATACAAGAAAAAAACTTATCAGTTTTTTTCAACTAACAAAAAACCTAGACTAAACCTAACTAAATAAGATCTATTGGCGATCGAAGCTCCCCGACAACGGCGCCAAATTTGATATCACTCAAATTACCCTAAGAAGTTATTTGTACTCTCTTAAATAAGAAATCGAGTTGTAGCACTTAGGGATCGAATTCAAAGGGAGCTAAGGCACACAAGAGATCTAGTAGTTTTGTGGTTAAGCTAGCCAAACAGGTTTAAATGTAAATAGCAGTGGTGTGAGCAAGGTAATTGCTCGGTTGATTGATTTGGGCTTTGAAACAAATATGAAAGATGTTAGACTTAGGGTTTCTATTCAGACAATCATGATTATAAGGATATGGAGACTAAGTGTATGTTGGATATTCTAGAACTCAAACTAAAGAATAATCGATCAACTTTCGTATTTTTAGACTATCTATTGCCAGATCTAAGACCTCAGTTGTCGCTTGTCGGTCTTGATAAAGTGTCGATCAATACCAGTTATGGATTGTCGATCGGTACACATTTCAGCCCTTTGATCGATGCAACTACTGAGTTGTCGATTGACGTTCCTTCCATCAAGCCTTACCGCACGGGTTTGACTTGTTCACTAGGTTAAACTAAATCAGATGTCTCTTGTTTCTAGCAATCCTAGCACAATGTTAACTGGATCAGACAGAGGACCATGCTTCCGCTTGCGCCCTAATATCTATGGACAAGGTCCTAGTTAGCTACTCTAGAACATAGGCATTAAAGAACAATTCAATTGATTTATATCCTAACACTTAGCAATTCTATATTTTGGGCTAATCCCTCATGAATATCTGAACCCTAAATCTATTAAAGAGAACTACTCAGACATAGCTAAGCAATTCATAACAAGACTATAGCAAAACTGCATAAATAGATAGGAGTAGAAAAACATGGAGTTCCAATCACAAATCTCTGAAAGAGTTCTTGCATCTTCTCTCCAAGCCTAAAAATCTTAAGTATTTTTCTGTGTGAAAGTATGAAAGCGTGTGTTGCCTAAAACAATGGCATAACACATAAATATTAGGTTAAAACTCGTTAGGGACAATTTGGTAATTCTTATGAGACTTGGACTTAAATTCGGCTGAACCAGGTCTGGTCGATTGAAAACACACGGTGTGTGTCGATCGATTATCCTCTTCAATTGTCGACCGCTGGACTGTTTGATGGCCAGCTACGGGTCTTTCTCATTTTATCTTAAAAATGCACCAAAATCATCACTTTCCTTCAAATCACTCCAAAACCCGAAAACATACTAAAAAGATTCCAAAACAACTATAAGTGGGTAATATCCATTGTATATAAGCACTCGGTAGGTGAGAGGTGGTCATCGATTGATGCTAGGAGGTGACTGTCGATCGTCGGTTGAGTCTCTCTGTTGATCGGTGACTGGCTCATGGTGCCGATCGATGTCTTTTGTGGTTACGCGATAGGGTTTGAGTGGATGAGGGTGCTTTTCTCCGAACTCTTCATGGGTCATGATTCTTACTGTCTCCCATGACGCAACTGATTCTGTATGAACCGTCGATCGATGTTGGGTATCAGGTATCGATCGGTGTTCATCTGACTCCATTGGTCGATGTTCCTCTCTCGGCGTCGGTCGACCCCAATGTGAACTTCTGAAACTCATAGAGCTCTCTACTTCAAAATCTCCCTCTTGAAGCTTATCCTCCTTAACCACTTGCCAGAAATCATCCTCTATGATGGCATTCACGTGGTACTTTAGTGTTTAACCTCCTTTACTCTTGATGAAGGTCTCTTGCCTCTTAACAACATCTCTTGTCTGAACCACATGTGTCTCCAACTTCTTCACATGTGTATTAAGATTTTCAAACTTTGCATTCAGCTCGGTGTAGATAGCATCTATCTTACCATTGACATTCACCATCAGCTTCTACTGGCCCTCGAGAACCTGATCAATCATTGCTTCTATCTTGTTCTCTCGAGTCTGTGGTGGTACGCTATGATAGGAAGAATTTCCATAGATTCTATTGCTGTTGTTGTTGTAGTTGCTGCTGTAGGGTTTCCATAAATTACTCCTCAGTCAATTGCCATAAGAGTTTCTTTATCCATTCTGATTTCTAGGCTTTTGATTCTGAAAACCGGTACCACTGTTGAAGTTCACATCCTCCTCGAAATCTCCGTCACTGTTGACATCTACAACTTCCACATCCTCTGCAAAGCTAACTTGCTTGTTGATAAGCTTGTGAACACTAGCCAGGTTCGCCTTAACATCGTCCATCTCCTACTTTCCTAGAGTGGCCAATTTTCTCCTTTCTAAATCAGTGTTCTTGGTGCTATTGTTGGATGCCAAGTTCTGAATCAGTCTCACGTCCTCTTCTGGATTCCTAGTGTTAAAGTTTCCTTCACTAGCAGTGTCAGAAGCCATATGATAAGTCAGCGCGAAGCCTCTGAAGAAAGTGCTGAACAGCTGCATTTCATTGAATCCATGGTGTGGACAGTCTCTCTGATAGGACTTGAATCTGATCCAGTAGCTTTTGAATGATTTTGTAGGCTCATGTGTGAATGTAACAATCTTGCTCCTTAATTCCTTAGCTCGTGACTCATCAAAGAAATTGCGCAGAAACGCATTCTTGATGTCTGCCCAGGATGTAAGAGATCCTGGTGGTAAGTGCTTAAGCCAGAGCGAAGCTTTTCCAAACAGTGAGTACTTGAAGAGCTTGCAAAAGAGATAATCCTAAGGGACTCCATTAGATTTAATGGCAGAAACCAGATCCTCGAACCGCTCCAGATGGTCCATAGGATGCTCGTGTGATCGACCACAATATGGTGTCTATGCCACGAGTGTAAAGTACTGGGGTTTCAGCTCGAAATCCTTCGTCTAGATAGCTGGAGGACGAATAGCAAATCTATTGGCATAGTACTGATCTTGACGGTTATAGTCAGCCAACGTTCTAGGTCGAGCAGCCTCGTCTACAGCTTGAGCAGCTGCAGCGATATCAGCATCATGATCAGGAGTTACAGCCCTCTGATCATCTAACCTCTGACCTTGTACATTACGCAGATGACCTCCTGGTCATGCAAGTCTCCATTCCCATCTCGCACTAAGATAAGGGTCGCAACCATGTCTCACAGACAGGTGTCGATCGATGTTCTGATAGAAATGTCGATCGGCGGTAGCTCATAAATGTCGGTCGACGGATTAGTAAGATCGGTCAATGTTTTCTGAGAAGTGTCGGTCATTGAACTGAGGTTGTTTCCGATCGATGCGGTTCTCTTCTCTTTGCGGATCGTGCGTTCCAAGAGTGCAGGGTCTGAGAATAATAGTGATTTTTCCTTGTTGCTTCTGGTACTGCTGGGCATGCACCTGAAAAAAATTATGAAATTTTTTTATCAGTTTTCGTAAACAGTAGAAAAAACTAGACTAAATCTAACCAGATAAGATCTAATGGCGATCAAAGCTCCCCGACAACGGCGCCAAATTTGATATCATTCAAATTTCCCTACGGAGTGATTTACTCTCTCAAATAAGAGGTTCAAATTTAGTACTTAGGGATCGAATCCACAAGGAGCTAGGGCACACAACAGATCCTAATCAGCAGTGATTAAGCTAGGTAAATTATGAAAACAGTTAATAGCAAGCAAGGCGAACAAGGCAGTTGTTCAGGTTATTAGTTTGAGATTTGTAAACAGTTATTAGAAAGCGATAGATCTAGGGTTTCTATTCAGGTAATTAGGATTATAGAGGTATAAAATACTTAGGTTGTCAATCTTAGAACTCGACTTCGAGTGTAAAGATATCTAGCTTTCGCATGTGATTCTTATGTTTTGACTAAGTCCAATATCTCAGTTGCCGCTTGTTGATACGGATCAAACGTCGATCGATATTATGGTAAGAAAGTCGATCGATGTTCTCCTAGACAGGCCTTAACGAGTTGACTAAATCAGCTTTGAGAAAGTCGATAGGTTCACTAGTATTGTCTAAATCAGCTTTCGCTTGTTTCTAGCAATACTAGCTCAAAGGAATTAATTATGGTGCAGAACCTACCGTCGTAGTTGTCCACAATCCTAAGTTCAAGGTTCTAGTTAGCTACTCTAGAACACATGCATTAACTACAATTCCTTGAAGGATATTTATCACCTTAGCAATTCTATATTTTGGGCTAATCCCTCATAACCTATTTGAACCCTAAATCTAACAGGTGAATTACTCAGACATAGCAAAGTAAATCATAAACATAAACTGAATAAAATGCATAAATAGAATAGAGTTAGAAATACTGGAGTCCCAATACAAATCTCTGAAGGAGTCTTGGATCTTATCTCCAAACTACTAAAAGCCCTTAGTATTGTTTGCTGTGAAAAGTAAAAAGTATTAAAGCGTCTATTGCCTAGAACAATGCAGAACACATAAATATTATGTTAGAATCGGCCAGGTGTATATCTTTAAATGTGTTGTGACTTGGGAATTAATTCGGCTAGAAACCTAGTCGGGTCTCGCACGATTTTCTGTCGATCGACGGCACATGATGTGCGTCGATTGATGTTTATCTCTGAATGTCGACCTTCGCACTGGTTCGATGGTCACCTACGGGCTTCCTCTCATTTTATCTCTAAAATGCACCAAAATCACCACTTTCCTCCAAAACACTCATGAACTTGTAAATATACTAAAAAGACTCGAAAACATAATAAATAGTTCCTAGCATAACATGGCTAAAAATGGGAAAATCCATGGTACATAAGTAATTTAAGTCTGGAGGGAGGTTTATGATACGTATGAGGCAATGCGTCCACCTGTCCTTTATGAGCTGTCATGCTGCAAATGGCCTGTCGAGAGCAAGGAAATTGCTAGGAAGGTGCGAGGAAGCACGTGAGTTGTCTTATATAAGTTGAGTCACCGAGACTGTTTTAGAGTGTCAAAGTTGTTGATCATTCTCAAGGGGAGAGAGAAAAACTGCTGAGAAAAACTCATATGTTCCTTGAGTGATCAATAAAATCAGTATTTGCCTTTATTTTCGTTGTTCTTTACACAAAGTGGTATCAAAAGTGTACCATTTGGTATCAGAGCAGTGATGATCTTGGAGGATGGCACCGAAGAAGACCGATGTGGAGGTTAACATGGATCAGTTACAGCAGAAGATGAGTAAGGTTGTTGTAACGGAGATGGGTCCAACGTTGGGGAGAGTAGATTCGATGGAACAAACGCTTCAGACGATGCAAGGTCAGCTTAATAGCATCTTTGAACGGTGGGGGCAATAGGAGAAAGCCAAAGAGGAAGAGCAGCGGAGGTTGTTGGAGAAAGCCAAAGGGAAAAATCATGTGGCGACGAGACTCGTTCTGACGGGATAATCGGCCGACAAAGCCATCAGGAGGTTGGCGAGCAAAGCCTTTGGTGGATCAGTCTCCGATCCAAAAGCTCACCGAGACGCGGATATGCGTTTCACAACGACTATTATGACGGAAGAGGACGATCTTTGACCAGACGTTTGGAGCTGCTTCTTTTCAGCGGGGAGAACGCTGAGAGCTGGGTCCTCAAAGTGGAGCAGTACTTTAAGGTAAGCGAATACTCGGAGGATGAAAAGCTACGACACGTGAGGACGTGCTTCGACGGTGAGGCTCTGCTGTACCGTTGGGAGAGAGATCGAAACCCGTTCCAGAGCTGGAGTCAAATGAAGATTCGGGTTTTTGAGCAATACTCGATGAACAGAGACACATCCACCGGTGAACGATTGCTGACACTGAGACAGACCGGAACGGTACGCGAATACTGTCGTGATTTCAAAAACCTGGCCATGAACGCACCGGAGCTGACGGAGAAGGTGTTGTAGCTGGCGCTCATGATGGGGTTAAAAGCGAAAATCATGGCGGGAGTAAAGATGTTTGAGCCTCATGGGTTGCAGAGACTGATGGAAATGGTGAAGGAGGTAGAGGATTGGTCCGGCGAGGAAGAGCTGTCGCCGACCAAGGGAGGACGTTCCAATAGTTTGGGCCTTTCGAATACTTATCCAAGGCCCAACTCCGGGGCCCAAGCAACAACACCAAATTGTTTGAAGTCCGGCCCAATACTGACAAACCTTAATAATCGTGGAGGGGGACGTGCGACGACGACTAATGGACTTTTGAAATCACCGTTTCGGCATTTAACACCGGAGGAAGTGGCGAAATGGCAGGCCGAGGGGCTTTGCTTTAAATGTTATGAAAAGTGGCATCTGAACCACCTTTGTTCTAAACTAGAGCTGACAGTGTTAGTCACTCACGAAGATGGTTCTGAATCAGAGTTATTGGAGGAACCATGCTAACTCGAGGAGGAAAAAGTTGAGGCGGTTGTTGTGGAGGTTTCAATCAACTCGGTGGTGGGGTTGACATCTCCGAGAACCATGAAACTGAAGGGGGTGATTGGATCAGAAGAGGTGGTGGTGCTGATTGACAGCGGGGCATCCCACAATTTAATTTCGGAGAATTTGGTCAAGTGACTGGGATTAGAAACATGTATTACGGCGAAGTATGGTGTCTTGGTCACTGGTGGAGTCAAGATTCAGGGCAGAGGGGTGATTAAAGCCGTCGATCTGGTGCTACCCTTGTGCACGATCTTCACTAGTTTCTTACCATTAGAACTGGGAATCGCAGACGTCATTCTTGGAGTCCAGTGGTTGGATACCTTGTGGGAGATGCGCGTTAACTGGAAGCTTCAGTGGATGAAGATCATGTTGGAGGGAGAATGGGTGACAATACAAGGCGATCTCAGTCTCCACTCGGCAGAAGTGTCGCTCAAATCACTGTGGAAGGCACTTGGAAAGGATGGAGAAGGTATTATAGTGGAATATAGCGGGATACAGAGAGACGAGGCGGTAATACCTGTTACTATGACTGGTCAGTGGAGGAGTGTCCTTGAGCGCTACGCTCAGGTGTTTGAAGAACCAATAGGTCTACCTCCTTCACGTGCGAAGGAGCATGCTATCAATCTAGAGGAAGGAGCTAAGTCTGTAAGCGTGAGACCATTTCGGTCCACTCAGACCCAGAAGGCCGAAACTGAGAAGCAGATTGCCTCTATGTTGGCTGCAGGCATATTTCAGGAAAGCAACAGCCCTTTCTCCAGTCCGGTGTTGTTGGTCAGAAAGAAAGACGGAAGCTGGCGGTTTTGCGTAGACTACAGAGCGCTCAATGGTGTTACGGTGGCGGACAAATACCTAATCCCGATGATCGACCAGCTTCTCGATGAATTACATGGTGCTAGAGTATTCTCGAACCTCGATCTCCGCTCAAGCTACCATCAGATATTGGTGAAGCAGTCAGATGTGCCGAAGACAGCGTTTCCGACCCACGATGGGCGTTACGAGTTCCTGGTAATGCCGTTTGGATTGTCGAACGCTCCAGCTACGTTTCAGTCACTGATGAACCAAATCGTTCGACCATATCTCTGGAGGTTTGTACTGGACTTTTTTGAGTCCGGCAGTGGAGTATCTGGGTCACGTCATCTCTGCAAAAGGAGTATCTGCGGACGATGACAAAATCAGAGCAATGCTAGATTGGCCAACTCCTCGAAATATCAAGGACCTTAGTGGATTTTAGGCTTGACTGGATACTATAGGAAGTTCGTGCGCAGCTACGGGAGTATTGCGCGTCCACTAACGTGACTGCTCTGAAAGGATCAGTTCTAGTGGGGATCAGAAGCAGCTGCAGCCTTCGAGTCATTGAAGCAAGCAATGTCGTTGGTACTGGTGCTGGCTATGCTTAATTTTAACGCCCAGTTTATCGTCGAGTTTGATGCTTCGGGGGTACGATTGGGGGCACTTTTGATGCAGGGGCAGCAACCAATTTATTACTTTAGCCAAGCTCTCACTGACCGACAACGAGCAAAATCAATCTACGAACGCGAGCTCCTGAACTTGTAAATATACTAAAAAGACTTCAAAACATAATAAATAGTTCCTAAAACACCAGAGCTAAAAATTGGTAAAATCCATGGTACATAAGTAATTTAAGTCTGGAGGGAAGTTTATGATACATATGAGGCAATGCGTCCACCTGTCTTTTTCCAATACAAGGGGAAGGACAAAACGGCTCAAGTGTGAGAGTCACAGCTGTCAGGTTTTGGTTTGTAGGCGTGGAGAATAAGGAATAAGGAAGAAAGAGGCCAGCGTGAGCTGTCATGCTGCACATGGCTTATCGAGAGCAAGGAAATTGCTAGGAGTGTGCGAGGAAGCACGTGAGTTGTCTTATATAAGCTGAGTCAGTGAGTCTGTTTTAGAGTATCAAAGTTGTTGATCATTCTCAAGGGGGAGAGAAAAACTCATATGTTTGTGGTTCGAACGGATCAGAAAAGTTTGAGGTTCTTGATGGAGCAACGAGAAGTGAATCTGGAATATCAGCGTTGGCTAACGAAGCTGCTCGGATTTGACTTTGATATCGTGTACAAACCGGGTCAAAAAAATAAGGCAGCTGATTCATTTACAAGAAAGATAACAGTTCCTGAACTCTATGATGTATCAGTTTTGACGGTTCTGCAACTCGAGAAGATTGCGGAAGAAGTGGATAACGACCCGTAGTTACAACTGATCATCAAGGAGCTTGCTAAAGGGCCAGATAAATGGAAGGAGTACTCACTGGTCCGGGGTAGACTTCTCCGCAATGGAAAGCTGGTCATACCAAAAGGATCAGCAATGGTGTGGTTTATTATGGAGGAATATCACGGAGGGAAAGTTGGGGGCCACGGAGGCGTTTTCAAGACTCAGAAACGTATTGGAGAACTGTTATATTGGGCGGGGATGATGACAGACATACGTAGCTCGTGGCTGCTTGCGCGGTTTGTCAACGTCAAAAGTATTCCACATTGGCTCCGGGAGGGTTACTAGAGCCTTTACCAATTCCCGATAAAGTCTGGGAGGATGTCTCATTTGACTTTATGAAAGGACTGCCTCGCTACAAAGGGGTAAATTCTGTTATGGTGGTGGTGGACCGATTAACCAAATACAGTCACTTCATCAGTCTCAGTCACCCATTCTTAAACACAGATGTCACCCTGTTGTTCATTCAGGAGGTGGTGAAACTTCACAGGTTTCCACGAACTATCGTTTTGGATCGAGACAAGGTATTAACGAGTTTGTTTTGGAAGGAGTTGTTTCGTTTTTCGGGAACACATCTCTGTTTCAGTACGGCGTACTATCCTCAAACAGATGGCCAAACCGAAATCACGAATAGAAGCATGGAGATCTACTTAAGGTGCTTTTCTGGGGATAAACCAAGAACATGGGCGAGGTTCTTGGCTTTGGCAGAGTTGAGCAATAACACGTTGTACCACTCATCCATCAAGACAACTCCATTCTGCGCTCGCTACGGTCGCGACCCTCTGACTTTGCTGAAGTATGAGAATGGGTCTATGGGTAATGCAGAGTTGGAAGGTCAATTGATGAAAAGGGATGCTACACTTCAGCTGTTGAAAGAACACTTACATAGAGCTCAACAAATCATGAAATTGACAAATCTCGCCAAGAAGTGGTTTTTGCAATAGGAGACAAGGTCTATGTTAAGCTTCAACCCTATAGACAGCAGTCCCTCAATCGCAGGATGAACAACAAGCTTTCAGCACGGTTCTACGGTCCATTTGAAGTAGAACCTCGTGTGGGACAAGTGGCTTATGATATCACTCAAATTACCCTATAAGTGATTTGTACTCTCTCAAATAAGAGGTTCAATTGCAGTCCTTAGGGATCAAATTCACAGGGAGCTAAGGCACACAATAGTCTAATATAGTTATGTAGTTAAGCTAGGTCGAATGTTTTAAATGTAAATAAGAAGGGGTGAACATGTAATTGTTCACTTGATTGATTGGGTTTTAAGGATTGATATGGAAGGCGTTAGACTTAGGGTTTCTATTCAGAAAATCTGGATTATAGAGATATAGACTACTAAATATATATGGATATTCTAGAACTCAAACAATTAGAATAGTCGATCAACTTCCGTATATCTAGGACCTCAGCTATCGCTTGTTGGTCCTGAGAAAGTGTCGATCGATTCCAACAACAGGGTGTCGATCGATACACCTTTCAGCCTGTCAATCGATGCAACTAGTGAGTTGCCGATCGACGTTCCTTACAGCGAGCGTTACGAACGGGTTTGAACGTGTTCACTAGGTTTACTAAATCAGCTTTCGCTTGTTTCTAGCAATCCTAGCACAACCAAAACTGTTTCAGACAAAGAACCAAACTTCCGAATGCGCCCTAATATCTATAGATAAAGTCTTAGTTAGCTACTCTAGAACACAGGCATTAAGAACAGTTTAGTTGAATAATATCCTGACACTTAGCAATTCTATATTTTGGGTAATCCCTCATGAATATCTGAACTCTAAATCTAACAAGAGGAGCTACTCAGACATGACTAACCAATCCATGACAATAGAATAAGTAAATTGCATAAATAGAATAGAGTAAAGAAGCTGGAGTTCCAATCACAAAGCTGTGAAGGAGTTACTGTATCTTCTCTCCAAACCTAAGACTCTAAGTATTTTGCTTTGTGAAAAGTAGAAAGTATGAAAACGTGTGTTGCCTAGAACAATTGCATAGCACATAAATATTAGGTTAAAACTCGCCAGGGGTAATCTGGTAATTCTTGTGGGCTGGAACCCAATCTGGTAATTCTTGTAGGTTAAGACAATGGCAGTCGGTTGGAACCTAATCTGGCTTATGCGCGCTTCACCGTCGATCGACACCACAGAGTGTGTGTCGATCGATTGTTGCCTTCGCCCATCAATCGATAGTCATGGTCGATGGTCAACTTCAGGTCTTTGTCATTTTATCTCCAAAATCACCAGTTTCCTCCAAATCAATCCAAAATCTGAAAATATACTAAATATACTCCAAAACAACTATAATGTATTTAAAAACACCTATATACCATGGCTAAAAATGGGTAAAATCCATGGTATATCAGCTTACAAAATCAAGCCACCGGCTAAAGCTAACATTCATCCAACATTCCACGTGTCTCAACTCAAACTAGCTAGAGGTTGCTCCGTTTCCCTTATAGCTCAATAGAGATGGAGTGCTGTTGGTGGAACCAGAGAAGATATTTGCAGGACGAGTGAACGCGACTACTGGCCAAGCGGAGCTGCTCATTAAGCGGTTGGGACTGCCTGTTCATGACTGCTTGTGGGAGTTGAAGTCCTCAATCAAGGAGAAGTTTCCAAGCTTTGACCTTGAGGACAAGGTCAATTTCGATGGTGTGGGTATTGATACGTATGAGGCAATACGTCCACCTGTCCTTTTCCAATACAAGAGGAAGGACAAAACAGGTAAACAGTGAGAGAGTCACAGCTGTCGGGTTTCGGTTGGTAGGCGTGGAGAATAAGGAATAAGGAATAAAGAGGCCAGTGTGAGCTGTCATGCTGCACATGGCCTGTCCAGAGCAAGGAAATTGCTAAGAAGGTGCGAGGAAGACCGTGAGTTGTCTTATACAAGTTGAGTCATTGAGTATGTTTTAGAGTATCAAAGTTGTTGATCATTGTCAAGAGGAGAGAGAGAACTCCTGAGAGAAACTCATCTGTTCCTTGAGTGATCAATAAAATCAGTATTTGCCTTTATTTTCATTGTTCTTTACACAAAGCGGTATCAAAAGTGTACCAGTTTATTTTGTCTATTAAGTTTTTATTGAGTCAAAAAAGGATAATGATCTTATTACAATTTAGTTACTACTCTAACCACTCTCTAGCACCATCTAGATTTATTAATTGCATGATGCGTTAGATGGAAACACCACAATGTATCATGTTTTACTCAAATCCACACTTACTGAGAATGTTTGGAGAAACCAAAGTTGACTTCTAACCTTAATCTACTCTACTCGCTTATTTTGGGGCTTCGTATACATTGGATCGGAGTCCTCTTACGAGTCTGGAAGGTATTAGACTTGGTGTCTCTGGTTCCCCTTTCACCTCTCTTCATTATTTATAGATTATAAGAGATTGAGATGATTTCCTGATAAGCTGAGTGGTAGGTACATTACCGATGACCCCACTATTCTAATTCAAAGGAATGGTCACACCTCGTTGGAGGCGAGGGGTAGGTACATTACCGATGACCGCATTATTCACCTACACTTTGCCAAATAAAATAAAAATTGATATGAAGATGAACAAGATAGACTGCAACAGCATCACTGTTCATTGAAATTGAGATAAAAAAAATACATAGAAGAGAGAAGTGAGAGGGAAAGAACAAGATAGTTACATGTAGGTCCACATACTTTCTTAATTTGATTACATGTGTCCCTTGATCGATACTCCCAAGATGTAGCATACACATCTATTTTGTGTAGAATTAAACTGAGTAGAGGGGTATGTCCGGCGCTATTAGTGGAGTTTTGTGATGTATGGTATGGTGACTAAGCTAGAGTGTAGTACATTGAATCATCTCTATGGTTAGTAATGATTCGTTCCCACCATTCATGTTTGTAGAAGTGAGTGTAGTGATTTTAATTATGTGAGCCCCTCCTGTTTTCAAAAACTTTTTTTATTGGAGTACTCTTGTTTTGCCTAATAACAAGCAAAAGGATAAGTCTGGAGAAGTTGATATACCATAGATTTTACCAGTTTTCACCCATGGTATATCGGTGTTTTAGGATTTATATATTATGTTTTGGAATTTTTTTAGAGCATTTACTGGTCCAGGCATGTTTTGGAACAAAGTGGTGATTTTGGAGCAATTTGGAGATAAAGATAGCTAAGAGAAATTCGTAGCTGCTCATGGGAAGCTACATTGTTTGATGGTGAGTTCAGGAGTTTCAAGGATACTCAAGACTACGTGGGTGACTTCCGCGAATGTCGTGGTCCTGTTGGTACCATTTGGAAGTCGCAGAACGCTGATTTCTCTTTTCTCTCCGAGGTCGCTGAGATGTCGGGCCTCATGGATGGGTGCGCCCAGGCCGAGTCGATGGTTCCTCCAATCGAGGGGAGGATCAGAGATTTGGGAATCCATCGAGGTTTCAGAGGACACGACGGAAGCGGGAGCCGATGCTGCAGACGAGGGAGGAGAAGTGGATCAGCCCGCGGACTCATTTGGAACCTCGATTTCCGGGTATCTTGACCTTGATCTCTGAAGATCGCCGGGATTGTTTTCCCTTTCCCTTTATCTCAAGATTTCGTGTAGTGTTTTAGGCCGAGTGTGGCCGTTTGTTATTTGAGTGTGCTATGGCCTTGCAAGGTCATTTGACTATGTATGCGGGACTGGCCGTTGGTGGTTTCGAATCCCAGCCGCTCTGCGGCCTTTTAATATATAACGAATGTTCTTTTAGCATTCTATGGGTTTTAGTTTATACTTTTGCCAAGTGTCGAGGGAAAGACGCGAGTAGTCACTTCGTATCTTAACTCTTAATTTGTCGATCTGTTCGTTTGCTCTTTCGAGGGTATTCGAAAACGTTTAGGAGTTTTACGAAGTTTCGTGAGCGTTTTAGATGTG
>NC_027752.1:22054232-22062946 GCF_000695525.1 Brassica oleracea var. oleracea
TTTTAACGAGGGGGATAGCTGAACTTTTCGATATGACAAGCTGCCTATGTACCTCTTTCTAGGATCAAGCCATCTCGTAGTTCTGCATGTTGCTGTGGGTGTTCCTACTCGCTGGATGGGGTCGTTCTGGTTACTTCAGCCGTTGGGGCTTCAGTTGGATCGACGACCGTTTCAGGAGTCGGGCTGTCCGCTGGCAAGGCGATGGACTCGGGGACTATGTCGCTGTCTGGAGTCGTTGTTTGGTCGGCTGATTCTGGATCACATTTTATGGAGCTCTCGTGAGCGTTTTTAGCTTTCTTAGCCCGCTTCGGGTTGACCGCGGGGGTGTTCTGAGTTTGTCGTAGTTTATGCTCTGGTCGGGTGATTCTGGATCACTTTTTATGGAGCTCTCGGGAGCGTTTTGAGCTTTCTTAGCCCACTTCAGGTTGACCGTGGGGGTGTTCCGAGTTTGTCGTAGTTTGTGCTCGGCCAAGAAGCAGAGCCTAGAGTGTTTCTGGCATCCCCAGATTACCGCTGTTCCGCTTGGAGTTGGGAACTTGATGCCAAGGTGGTAAGTCGACGGTACCGCTTTCATGGCATTGATCCAAGGAGTTCTCATGATGACATTGTAGATGGCCGGGTTATCGACTACCGCAAAGTGAACGATTTTTGTCACCTCTTTAGCCATCACTGGGAGTTTGATTGATCCGAGGGTCATTGACGTTGCACCTGAGAAACCGGTAAGAGGTTTTGGTTCTGGGATGACTGCTCCGAGTTCAATGTTCATCCACCTGAGGGTATCGCGGAATATGACGTTGACTGTGCTTCCCGTGTCGATAAGGATCCTTCCCACTTCCAGGTCTCGGATTACCAGATCGATAACCAATGGGTCACAGTGAGATTTGTCGATTCCAATGGTTTCCCGCTCTTCGAAGATGATTGTATCGTTAGGGGCGTCGTCGGTTGGGGACCGAGCCAGCCAGCTTGAACTCGTCTCAGCCTTCCATCCATAAGCTTTGATCAACGAGATCGAATCGCGATAGAATTGCGATCCCCCGATGATTTTCCCTAGTGTTCAACTGGATTTAAAATCGGTAGAGCTAGGACATGATTTCATAAGATCATCAATCGTCAAATTGAATTGAACCATTTTCTCTCCTTCTTTTTTCTTAAATAACTTTAAACTATCGTAATAATTACATGGCTTTCTCTATTTTATAATAATTAGTTGGATGGGAACTGGGAACCACAATTGAAAAAGAATGTCCAGGGAGACAGTCAAAGAGTTTAGGTACGTAAAACGAGACTAGCACGTCTCCTTCTTTACCAACTACGGTCTACAAATAGAATCAGTTGATCATAAAAGAAACTAATGGTCAATGACTCAATGGCCATACACTCCACAAAATAAGTGCATGAATTAATATAGTAGTAAGTTAAAAACGCACGTGGATTCTACAGCATAAAATTGCATTACGACAAGTTGCCAGACAGGAAGGCCATTTATATACCGCCTCATTTGGCATAATTTCTTCTACAATACAGACTTTTGTTTTTGATTAGTTATTATTTTTATAGCACAAGGATTTTGAATCCAAAATCAAAATTAATCAATAGAACTTGTTAACTTTTGGATGTCTTTGATACTTAAGATATGTACATGAAAATTAGCTTTTGAAACTGTAATGGAAGGAATTGAACTCTGATCTCATCCCTTACTATAAATATAGTTTTCAAGTAATGTAGAATTAATTAGAATCATTCAAATGCTAAATGATGATGAATGTAATAGTTTTTTCAATAAATTTTCTAGGTCCTGTGATTCATGCATGCAAGGCGATGACGTAACAAAAAAATACTCTCAACGAACATTACTCACCCTTCGGTGTATTTGGACCCGCTTTTCCTATGATTTTCTACGAATATCATTCCTCTGTCTAAGTAAGGAATCTTAGACCGTAAGAATATTATGACCGTTTACCAAAATAATGTGACAATTAGGAGATTAAAATTTGTGTGCAGTGATGTATAAAGTGCGCTTTGTGAGGTTACCAGGAAGCTACATTTCTGCACATGTACAATAATACAGCCAACAATGCCTATCTATTTTGGAATAGTTTACTATTTATAAAATCTTTGCCTAACCCCTTTTTCTCAAGATTTTGACAAAAATGTACATAAAGCCCGGATTTCAATCTATGCGTGCAGAAACAAGATATTTATCTTTCATATAACAAAGTTACATACACTCATATATGTACACGCATGCCTCACAGTATGACTATGGTGTTATTTTTCTTTGTTATACACTTTATTGCGTGCATGAGCCTTTTAGAAGAAGAAAAATAGCCAATAGTCAATTCCTTTTGCTTGAACGCTGTTACGAACCTTCGTTTCCATTTTTTACTATATTAACTAATATCATAACAAAATTGATGTAAAATAATGTAACCTTTGGCCGAAAGTGAGATCGGAATTCAATAGTCTATATATAGTTGTAACACGAGTTTTCTAAATTAATTCTCATCTCGCATTCGTATGTCCTTGTCGTTGAAGGAGGTGTTAATTTTCTTGAATAGTTTCGTGAGATTTTATAACAAGCCAAAATGATGCTGACTCATTTACACTTATTTTCCTATTTAATTTCTCACACGAAAGTTCTAAATCCAATAACTAGATGGTTCACAAACTAAAGAAAATCAAATAAAGTATCAGCTTTAAACAATATTAGAACTTGTAGTTCCCTTCATTGATACGAGAAGAGAAAATTTGATTGTGCGCATAGCTATATATCAATAAAACGCCGAAGAACAATACTGTTTGAAACAGTTGTATAACGATATGACAACATTATCATAAAGTTCCAAGTTATGTAATAATCGTGTCCAATCATAAGACTAATTGATTGCAACGATTTTGTAACAACTGCTCGTCCCACGGAATGGGGACTACGGACCAAGTTACCGGGTGTGAAAGATCTATTAATTCGTGCTTTAACCTCACTTATAAAATATCGCGAATCATTTTCTTATAAGGTCATTCATCCTTTTTCTAATCCAATTCAAACTCACTTAGTTATGGACTTTTTTCTGAATGTTTAACGGAAAAGATAAATGTATTTTGGTAAAATAGATAGTCAAATCAATTTTTTTAAGCCATCCAACATATACCACAAATCGAGATATTACATTTCTCCCATTTTTTAAAAACGCAATGTCCCGTTACACCCCAAGATAGCTACCATGTTATGTGAGCCCACACAGACTACATACTCGTATGGGTTCGCTCTAATACTCTTTGTAAACCTCCAACCGCTCGTGGCTAATAAGCCTCCTATGCCTGCTATCTCGGCATGTGGGCCCTATTTTGCAACAGGCGAAAGCATTAATTTTCGTCTATAAACACTTTTTAACTGATCATGCAATCAGAAAATGACTTTTCACGTACTTTGGCTGCACTCACACGATATCGTGAAGCAATTTTCAATACTTCACCCATCATTTTACTACTCCAGCTCAAACACGTTTAACTCTGGAGTTCTTTCTGTATGTGTGACCGAAAAAGAGCACTTTTGTTACCTTTTCGGTGACATAGGTAGCCAAATCAATTATTGTAAGTCTTTCAACATATACCACAAATTGGAATGTTACCATTCACTCCTTTTCAAAGAACGTTGTGTTCCTATTACACCTGAAGATCGTTATCCATGTTAGTGTGAGCACACGCACATGACTCTGCAATCGTCTTAGTTTGGTTCTGATACAACTTGTAACGCTTCGACTGGTCACAGTTAGTAGGCCTTCCATGCCCGTCCACTTGGTCCATGTGCCCCATCCCATGTGACGTGGAGCGCGTTGATTTACCGGAGGCTATAAATCCTTGTTTACTAATCTTATAATCACCACATGACCTTTTCTCATGATTTGACTTCACTCACACGATATCGCAAATCATTTTCTGATAGTTCACATACCTTTTTATTACTGCAATTCAAGCATGCTTAACTCCAAAATTATTTCTGATTGTGTAAAAAAAAAGGTAATTGCATTTCAATGACATTAATAAAAATAATAATTATCTTAATTCTTTTAAGTTTTAACATATACCACGATCTGAGATATTAAATATTTAGTCTCATTAATAAAAACTCATGAACACTTAATCTAGAGTATATTTTATGAAAAAATGGTTAATCAAGAATTATGGCCGAAACTTACACATCTCTCGTCGTATACTTTTTGAGAATTTTGTTAAACTGAATAATTTACAATTGAAAAATTAGTGTATATTGGTCAGTTTATTAGAAAGAGTAGAAATTTCGTTAGATTCTATCTCATTATTCTAATAGCTTACAAATTTCGTAACGTCTCAATGTATTTTTGCGATCTTATTGTACCAAAAATGTGTATTGTATCTTTTTAATTATATATTGTTATAAAAATTGAACTCGTAAGAGCATGATTAATGGGGGGTTCTTAAGCTGAGGTTCTTAGCGGAATATAATAAACCGTCTCTTAACCTATAACTAAAAAAACCAAGAACCGGCTCTTAAATAAGATCCGGTTCTTAGCTTTTTTTAGTTAAAAGTTAAGAGACGGTTTATTATATTTGTGGGAACCGGAACTCACACCGTCGAGATTTGTTAATCGGAGGAAAGCCAAGCTAACCTAGCCTTCCCTGAAGGTCCCGGTTATCTGCTGGGCCACGCACAACACAATCAATATGAAAGAGTCGAAAGTAATAAATCGTACAAGAGCGAAAAGAGAACAAAGAGGTCTTATTTCCGAATTCGCGTTTGAGTGTACAACAGGTAAGATCCTAGGCCATGAGAGCTGTCGGTACGTTCGCTAGTCTAGCCACCTAAGTTCTAACCTAGTCGAGTCGCAGCTCGATAGTAAAAACGGAAAAATACCTAATTTGCTCTAAGTATTAAGTTTGCTCTGAGAAAGCTCTCCCTTGCTCCTCGCCTTAAGCCCTCCTTATATACTCTCTCTAGGTTGGTTTGCACCTTTTCCTGGGCCGGATTCGTCGCGAGATGGGCTGTTCCATTTTTCGTCACCCTTCATGATTATCTTCGGAAACTTGACATTTATCTTTTCATGCGAATAAAAAATAGACCGTCATATCAGCCTCGGGCTCAATCCTGTTCTAAAATCGTAAATGGGCCGTTTAGCCGCGGTTCAGGCCCCTTTTAGGCCATTTTGGGACTTAGATGATTTTACGATTTTTCCTAAGAAACAGCCGTTGGTTTTTCCGAAAGGATTCCAATTCCCCGTATAGTTAAGGCAGCTGGTGTTCAAGCTAGGCAGGAATCCATAACGGCGACCAATTTTTTATAACTTTTCCCTAAGTCTTTCTTTGATAATCCTAAGCGAGACGAGACATGGGTATTGCGTCCAAGGGCCAGGGGATTATGCTACGGGAACTTAGGCGAGGATGCACGGTTTCAGGACAGGAGGTCGGTCCTCGCCTATGGGCGGGGTGACCTTGGTGCGGGTCGTCCTCGCCCATGGGCGAGGTGACCTCGGTGCGGGTCGGCCTTCCCATGGGGGAGGTGACCTCGGTGCGGGTCGTCCTTGCCCATGGGCGAGTTGGGCGAGGTGACCTCGGTGCGGGTCGTCCTCGCCCATGGGCGAGGTGATCTCGGTGTGGGTCGTCCTCGCCCATGGGCAAGGTGACCCATGTTGAGACGGTCGTCGCCCTAGGGCGAGGTGGTCGGTCCTTGCTTACGATTGAGACAGACTCCAGACTGATCGTCTTCTCGACGTTCCTCGGTTCGCATCCGCAAAAAACTGTCATTTACTTAACTAGCTAGGATCCGTGGACCTGGGTGTGAGGCCCTAGCTTGCGGTATGACTTGTTTTGATGGAATTAGATGTAATCGTTTGCCGAAAGTCCGAGAATGAATAGTTACATTTTTTCCTATATATAGGTGGAGTAAGTTTTTTCAAAGTCTTTATTTACTTCTCTTCACGAGAAAATTTCTCCAATGTAGAAATTTCTCTTATCCTCTCTCTCTTTACCTTTGTGTCAAAGTTTTTGTCTTTCAAAAAATGACTTCAAGAAAGAGATCCTCTAAGAAGAGAAGGAAGCGTACTGGGACGCTTTATGCGGTTCGATAACTCCTCCGCCCTAAGTCTTCTATCCCACAAGACCCGCGACGCAGCTTGATCCTACCCTTCCGAGCAGGACCTCTCCCGCATATCTTAAGACCCTTCAGGAGTTTTACAGAGTTTCGAGCGGGGTTGTGTTTCGAGTCCCGGTGCATGGGGAGAGTGCCGAGGATCCCGCGGAGGGATTATTCACATGCTACGAAGCTTTCCTGACACGTTGTCGCATGTGGTTCCTGATTCCTGAGGCCATCGTCCGCACACTCGAACGTTTTGAGCTGTCGATCAGTCAGCTGAACGTTGCGGCGTTGCAGAACTTTCTTGGTGTGTTGGTCCTGAGCTACGAGCTCGGAATGGACCTCAGCCCCGAAGACTTTGAAGGGCTATGGTCGACACGAAAGACCTCAATTGACCACTCATCCCGCATGGCTCCCAAGAAACATATGTCGATAATCCAGGGGCATACTTCAAATGCCAAGGGATGGTTCGAGCGTTTTTTCTATGTTCGAATTGATGGCGCATCCGTCTAGGAGAACTGTCTCCCCTTGTTCCGTGGCGAATGGAACTTTCATCGTGGTACGATAGTTGGAAATTTGGTTCGTATAGATACTCGGAGGTATCTAACGCATTTAATAATTATTTTTTTTTGCAGCGAACAATATCCTCCCCGCGACCCCCAGGGACCTTTTTGCTAAGCGTGATCTTCTCCGCAACGGTCCCTTCTTTTGGGATTCCTTCACCCTAGACAGGATCCGGAATGCAGTGGCGCTCTAACGATCGCGAGGCATCTCCCGACCTTTACGTGCATCGGATATGGACGAGCCACACCCCGACGCTGTTCCCAATCAGAGGGAAAGAGTTAGGCCCCAAAAGGACAAGGGAATCGCTCTTGAAGACAGAAACTTTGTCTCAGAAGATTTTCCGCTACCCGGATGGAACCCAGGTTTCACCCCGGGTGATGGGAGTGGAATCAGCGAGGCTCCCCTTCCGAATGACTTCTTTGCCAACCTTCCTACCAGTTTTACTACTCCATCGTCACTGGATGAAGCGTCGAGGAGAGAAGTGGTCGCGGAAGGTTCTCAGTTGATAAACGAGGTTTAGTCTCTGAAAAATTATTTTTTGGCGAGTCTTCATTTAGTCTCTGAAAAATTATTTTTTTTGGCGAGTCTTCGTTTGTCACTTCCATGTTTGACCCTTGATTCGTGTAGGGAATGCGGGTCTTTAATTAAATGCTTGACGGAAGTTTCAGAGAGGCGTGTCTTTCGCACTTCAAGGCCGAAGAGACCGAGAAGAAGTTCATCCATTTTCAGAACGAGGTTGCAGAAAGAGAGCGCAGACAGGCTGAGTCCCATTCCCGAGCTCTCATTCGTGCGGAGAGGAAAGGGAGGAGGGCGATTGCTGCGGAGTTAGCGAGGAGAGCTACATTGTTTGATGGTGAGTTCAGGAGTTTCAAGGATACTCAAGACTACGTGGGTGACTTCCGCGAATGTCGTGGTCCGGTTGGTACCCTTTGGAAGTCGCAGAACGCTGATTTCTCTTTTCTCTCCGAGGTCGCTGAGATGTCGGGCTTCATGGATGGGTGCGCCCAGGCCGAGTCGATGGTTCCTCCAATCGAGGGGAGGATCCGAGAGCTTTGGAAACCCATCGAGGTTTCAGAGGACACGACGGAAGCGGGAGCCGATGCTGCAGACGAGGGAGGAGAAGTGGATCAGCCCGCGGACTCATTTGGAACCTCGATTTCCGGGTATCTTGACCTTGATCTCTGAAGGTCGCCGGGATTGTTTTCCCTTTCCCTTTATCTCAAGATTTCGTGTAGTGTTTTAGGCCGAGTGTGGCCGTTCGTTATTTGATTGTGCTATGGCCTTGCAAGGTCATTTGACTATGTATGCGGGACTGGCCGTTGGTGGTTTCGAATCCCAGCCGCTCTGCGGCCTTTTAATATATAACGAATGTTCTTTTAGCATTCTATGGGTTTTAGTTTATACTTTTGCCAAGTGTCGAGGGAAAGACGCGAGTAGTCACTTCGTATCTTAACTCTTAATTTGTCGATCTGTTCGTTTGCTCTTTCGAGGGTATTCGAAAACGTTTAGGAGTTTTACGAAGTTTCGTGAGCGTTTTAGATGTGGACGATGAGACATGTTTTAAGATCTCGTATCAGTTTCGATATCATGTCTTGAGATGTTAATGGACCAGTAGGACTGGGTTTAGGGCAAGACCTAGGTTTACTTTCGGCTCTAAGGCTATGCGACGACTAATCGGCTTTCGTTTTGGACGTTGGCGATTTCTACATGATTCTTTCCGATTAAAGTCTGCGACTGGACGCCGGCTTATATGACTAGTGTGGGAAAGAATCGAGCACTCTCCAGAGAACGTCTGGTGTGCTGACCAAAATTTTGGATTTTCTTGTATAGCGCGCTATGGTATCCTTGTCGGATGTAAGAGAACCTTTAATTTTTATGAAAGGTTTGACTACGAGTTCTTTTTTAGGGAACGTTTTGGACTTGTCCGTCGGGGCCAATAGACGGGCATTTTGTATTTTAGAGTCACAGACGGACTGTGTATTTGGATAATATCTTTCGAGAAATATTTGCGACGTCTCGCTTTCTCGAAGATATGTCTTTTGCT
>NC_027752.1:22062987-22063079 GCF_000695525.1 Brassica oleracea var. oleracea
TTTTTCTTGTCTTGCTTGATAATGAGTATGCGTGAATTATGTAGGAATTAGTTTTCGTCCAAGGACTGCTTGGACGGTATGCCCATATCTTT
>NC_027752.1:22063270-22077898 GCF_000695525.1 Brassica oleracea var. oleracea
AACGAGGGGGATAGCTGAACTTATCGATATGGCAAGGTGCCTATGTACCTCTTTCGAGGATCAAGCCATCTCGTAGTTCTGCTTGTTGCTGCGGGTATTCCTACTCGCTGGATGGGGTCGTTCCGGTTACTTCAGCCGTTGGGGCTTCAGTTGGATCGACGACCGTTTCAGGAGTCGGGCTGTCCGCTGGCAAGGCGATGGACTCGAGGACTATGTCGCTGTCTGGAGTCGTTGCCTGGTCGGGTGATTCTGGATCACTTTTTATGGAGCTCTCGGGAGCGTTTTGAGCTTTTTTAGCCCACTTCAGGTTGACCGCGGGGGTGTTCCAAGTTTGTCGTAGTTTGTGCTCGGCCAAGAAGCAGAGCCTAGAGTGTTTCTGGCATCCCCAGATTACCGCTGTTCCGCTTGGAGTTGGGAACTTGATGCCAAGGTGGTAAGTCGACGGTACCGCTTTCATGGCATTGATCCAAGGAGTTCTCATGATGACATTGTAGATGGCCGGGTTATCGACTACCGCAAAGTGAACGATTTTTGTCACCTCTTTAGCCATCACTGGGAGTTTGATTGATCCGAGGGTCATTGACGTTGCACCTGAGAAACCGGTAAGAGGTTTTGGTTCTGGGATGACTGCTCCGAGTTCAATGTTCATCCTCCTGAGGGTATCGCGGAATATGACGTTGACTGTGCTTCCCGTGTCGATAAGGATCCTTCCCACTTCCAGGTCTCGGATTACCAGATCGATAACCAATGGGTCACAGTGAGGTTTGTCGATTCCGATGGTTTCCCGCTCTTCGAAGATGATTGTATCGTTAGGGGCGTCGTCGGTTGGGGACCGAGCCAGCCAGCTTGAACTCGTCTCAGCCTTCCATCCATAAGCTTTGATCAACGAGATCGAATCGCGATAGAATTGCGATCCCCCGATGATCATGCTCACCCTTCGATGGTTGCTGTCGTTTCCTCAGTCATCCTGCCTCCTTCCGCGTTTCTCGCCCGACTAATTTTCGCGGGTGTCGTTTTCGGGGGACTCTTTGATGCGCCTCAGTACATGGAACCAGACCAGGATGGAGATCAAGACGATCAGATCATTCCAACCGAGGTTCAGACAGCCGATCGTCCCAGACAGACAAACCGAGCCGTGTACCGGATCGACCCGCGAGCAGCTGGAGAGGTGCTAAGGCTGAAACCACGTCCAGATGATCAAACCCACCGTACCGGAGCTCGTCTTCCCCGACCAACTAGCCAAGCCAAGACTGATGGTCGAGCCAGAACTCACCTTGATCGAGTAGAAACCGAGACAGACCATTATCTTTCCCTTTTGGTCCGTCTGATCCGAGCTGAGTGTCCCGATGAACGTACTGATGGATCAGCCGGTCAGTATGATTAGTTCTTGAACTTTGATGATCAAAATTTCTCTAAGGCAAGGATTCTACAACTGTCCAAGGTCTTGGGACGTACTGGAACCAAGATGATGCATGGGCCTTACCCGGCCGACTATCCAGAAGGCGCCTCGCCAGTCCTACTCCTTACCGCGAAAGAATCACTTGGTTCAGGACAAAGAGTAAAGACTCAAAAAGTTGAAAGAAAATGAAATGATTTTATTAAGAGAAGTGTTTGCATATTTATAGTAGAAAAAGACATAAGAAGTATTAATGATAGATCTAGATCTAGATCTAGATCTAGATCTATCATTAATACTTCTTATGTCTTTTTCTACTATAAATATGCAAACACTTCTCTTAATAAAATCATTTCATTTTCTTTCAACTTTTTGAGTCTTTACTCTTTGTTCTTTGCTTAGAACTTTTCTAGTTTTCTTGGTGTGGTTAGCTCCAAGCAAACGCCCTTGTCTGTTGGTCTTGTGAGTCATATCAAGCAACGGTTCAAGACCGCCTCTTTGTTGGACCGGTGAGTCACATCCGGCAACAATCTGGTTTGGGAATATCAAAGGACACTCCGCAACCTTTGTGCGACCCCTCATTCCATCAGATCTCCTCTTGGAGTTCATATCTTTTCCAATCCGGTTGAGTGATCCTTTTAAGGTGTATCAAAGTGGTATCAGAGCCACTCTTCCGGTATTGTGTGTTCATCTTCTCATCTCCCATTTCATAAAAAAAAATTCTTCTTCTTTCTATCGTAAACTCGGGCCCCTCATTACCATCCACTAGGAAAAAAAAAAAGATCTACGATTTAAAAAAAAAAAAAAAAAAAGAGATTTCAAAAGATTTTGATTTGTGGATTGGTGGTGGAAGAGAAAGTCTGCTGGCTGAGGAGAAATCCAGCCTTTGAGGTGGTTAAAACGGATTTCAAAACCAAAGTTCTCTCTTTTCTATCAATCTTACAAAAAAAATAAAAAATCCCTTGATTGCTTGGTTCAACCCATTGGGATTCCTTGATATGTTCTTTAGAACATTGAGAAGAAGCTTGTGTGATTAGCATAAAATCTGAGAGAAACACTTGAGTGGGTGAGATTAAACACTTGAGAGTGTGATGTTTTATTTTCTAACTTTTGTGTTGAGATTTTCAGGTTGTGATGTTTGGTCTTCAAAGAAAAAGTAGCAAGGAGAAACCCTCACGACAAACTGTCTCTCAATTTCCATCTAAATTTTCTTTGAATAATTTTGATGAGTTTGTTAGTGTGCAGGAAAAGCCAAACCGAAGGTGCAAAGAGCAAATCAAAATGACCAGAGATGTGGCTGATCCCAAGAGGCGATTGCTTCAATTTGATGTCCAAGAAATCTGTGACAACTTTGAGAAGGGAATGATGAAAGCCCTAAAAGACATCAGCAAGAGCCATAAGAAGAGCACATCCACACGTGCACCTGTAGCTGAGCCATCATTTTTCATAGTGAAAAACTTAAAGGTAAATCTGAAACACATATTGAAGAGTTTAAAGATTTTTCAGATTCTTTACCCATCTTTGATGAATCTGATGAAGGGTCAATTGAAAGCTTGTTTTCTTGTGAGAAAAATTGTGATCTTCCTTCTCTTGAATCTGAGTTTATGAATGATAATGAACAGACTATTGTAGAACTAACCGTTTTGCAACCGGAGCATCCGAGTAGTATTGTTTTGTCCCAATAGGTTTTTGAAGAAGAGCCACTGGACTATCCACATCAAGGACCACATCTTGACACTAGAAACCCCTTGGATGAGGATCTAGATCCTATCTTTGATGAGGAGGACGAACCTGGCCCAGTCTTTGATGAAGAAGCAACAAGCATCACCTCCATCGTTATGGAGAGCCATCTATGTTTTGATCCCGGCACAACTCCTGCCCCTTTGACTCATGATCTTCAAGAGCACTGTGAGAAATCTGATTTGATTAATTCTCTGCCTAATATGTTTGTAAAGATCAGCTCTCATGATTTGATTCGTTTTGGTCTTGACAAGATGAAAAATTTTTGTGTTTCAAAATCTATTTTTGAAAACATGATTAATTCTTTTAAATTGTTTAAACCTGAGAAACTTCTTGATCAAAAATGTTTTCAAAAAGGCAATGGCATCAAGTCTGAATTTATTTTGAGTTTTGATCAGTTATTAAAGCATAGCAAAGGCTTTGATCGTTTTGAAAAATCTCTTGAGCTTGATTTGAAACCAACTGATTTTTGTGCTAGAAATTTTTTTGATTCGTTTGTTTTCAAAGAGAATGGCTTTGATCTGGGTTCTTCTAAACATGCACTGATCAATGATAATTTGATTGCATCCTCTTGTGCCTTGGACGATTTCTTGATTAAAAAGATGCTGGAACAGAAATCACTTGAAACTGAAACTAATTTTTGTGATCTTGATTTCTGTGATTATGTTTTGCAGCCTGATCTCTTGAGTTCTGAAACTGATAAAACATGGCATCTTCTGAGATCAATTCTTGATAATTGTGTTGTTTTGAGCCTTGATGATATTGTGGTTTACAACACTTTCTTTGAAAAACATCTTGAGTCTTTGATAGTTGATTCTCAATCTGAACTTAATCTTGTGTGTTCAGATGTTGAGCAGGATATGCACGACTTGAAAATGAATACTATTGTTGCATATCTTGATAAAATTCTGTTCTGCAATGTTTACTTTGATGTGCATCTTGAAAGGCTGAAATGTGTGCTACTTGTTCTTGGAAAAGAGATCTTGATTTTTGAATTGAACAAGTACTTGTCTTGCACATATGATCCTGGTCTTTTCGTGTTTGTTTTGAGTATCCAGGAAAGACAGGTTCATCCTCTGAGAAATGAAAGCATTGACCGTGCCAAACAGCCTGAGATTTGGAGAAGCTTTTTTGTCCAACCCGGCTACCTTGGAGATGCCAGCGACAGGGGTTCAGTCCAAAACGTATATCTCAACATTCAGAAGGTCTTGTGTCATGAATCCAATTTCCCTGGAAAGGCAACTCACCAAGGATTCACTGAGGCTTGGAATCACTTGAAAAGTTTCACGGAGGAAGGAGTTATGAATTTTCCAAACCGGAGGTTCTCCAGCCCGTCTATCCGCGAGTACCAGACTTCTAAAGGAGATTCAGGCCCAAGAAAGAAGCGGCCTGAGCCAAAACCGATCCTCCATGAACCAAAGGTGTTTCCTCAGTCAACCTCTTGTCCAACCCAAAAGCACTGTAAGGATCATGGGTAAGGATCATGGGTTGATTGTCTCTGCTCATCATGAAAACGTTTTGAATCCGATAATTTCCAAAGGAAAACACATCTTTACTTGGTTGAAAAACGTTTTGCTTAAACCTTTTTATGAAGAGTTTTACTTAAGCTGTGCTTTGAAAGAGATTTGGTGTAGAAAAATGCATGAACCAAAATTACTTAGGCCAAAGAATCAATTTGATTTCATTTATGATGAGAAATTTTCAGATTTGGCATTTTCTCTTTCTTTCCCTAACCGTTTCACAGTTTGGCCTAATTTTAAAATTGATAAACCAATTTTTGGTGATCAGTTTACTTGTTTGATGCTTTCCCACGTGCTTGATGATTATCCTAAGAATTTGGATCCTGTTTTTGATGTCTTAATGATAGAGAAACCCTTTGAGTATCGCTTTATCAGATTCGATGTGGTTTCTCTAGTTGTTTTGGATGAACAGGATAAGCATGATCATTTCCCAAGGAGAGCAAGCAATGATGGACGCCAAAGGACTTGGAATTACTTGATGAAAAAGACTTTAAAACTCCAAGGAAGTTTCTGTCCAATCTTTTCATTCACTGAATTTCCCTTGAATTTTAATTTTTTTGTATCTGATTTCTTTCCTTTTGATATAGGTACAATGGTTTTGAGGACAAATCCTTTTGAAGAGGGAGAGCATGATGCGCCTCAGTACATGGATCAGTACATGAAACCAGACCAGGATGGAGATCAAGACGATCAGATCATTCCAACCGAGGTTCAGGCAGCCGATCGTCCCAGACAGACAGACCGAGCCGTGTACCGGATCGACCCGCCAGCAGCCGGAGAGGAGCTAAGGCTGGAACCACGTCCAGATGATCGAACCCACCGTACCGGAGCTCGTCTTCCCCGACCAACTCGCCCAGCCAAGACTGATGGTCGAGCCAGATCTCACTTTGATCGAGTAGAAACCGAGACAGATCATTGTCTTTCCCTTTTGGTCCGTCTGATCCGAGCTGAGTGTCCCGACGAACGTACTGATGGATCAGCCGGTCAGTATGATCAGTTCTTGAACTTTGATGATCAAAATTTCTCTAAGGCAAGGATTCTACAACTGTCCAAGGACTTGGGACGTACTGGAACCAAGATGATGCATGGGCCTTACCCGGCCGACTATCCAAAAGGCGCCTCGCCCGTCCTGCTCCTTACCGCGAAGGAATCACTTGGTTCAGACGAACCTTGACGTTAGTCATTTATGACCAGATCTGGAACTCAAGATATTTTCTACTTTGTCTTTAATTTTCAGATCTAGATCTAGATCTAGATCTAGATCTGAAAATTAAAGACAAAGTAGAAAATATCTTGAGTTCCAGATCTGGTCATAAATGACTAACGTCAAGGTTCGTCTGAACCAAGTGATTCCTTCGCGGTAAGGAGCAGGACGGGCGAGGCGCCTTTTGGATAGTCGGCCGGGTAAGGCCCATGCATCATCTTGGTTCCAGTACGTCCCAAGTCCTTGGACAGTTGTAGAATCCTTGCCTTAGAGAAATTTTGATCATCAAAGTTCAAGAACTGATCATACTGACCGGCTGATCCATCAGTACGTTCGTCGGGACACTCCTTACCGCGAAGGAACCACTTGGTTCAGACGAACCTGGACGTTAGTCATTTATGACCAGATCTGGAACTCAAGATATTTTCTACTTTGTCTTTAATTTTCAGATCTAGATCTAGATCTAGATCTATCATTAATACTTTTTATGCCTTTTTCTACTATAAATATGCAAACACTTCTCTAAATAAAATCATTCCATTTCCTTTCAACTTTTTGAGTCTTTACTCTTTGTTCTTTGCTTAGAACTTTTCTAGTTTTCTTGGTGTGGTTAGCTCCAAGCAAACGCCCTTGTCCGGTGGTCTTGTGAGTCATATCAAGCAACGGTTCAAGATCGCCTCTTTGTTGGACCGGTGAGTCACATCCGGCAACAATCTGGTTCGGGAAGATCGCCTCATTCCATCAGATCTCCTCTTGGAGTTCATATATTTTCCAATCCGGTTGAGTGATCCTTTTAAGGCGTATCACTCTTTATCAGTTTTGGGAGAGCGATCAGAATCCAGGAGGAGGTCTTTCATGCCTGTGACCTTCGAAATTTCGCCGGCGAGGAGCTTCGCAGCAAGGCTTGCGCCGAGAACCTTGCAGTTCATAGTGGAATGACCTCTGGTCTGGTGGAACTCGCAGTAGGAATTATCCTTGAACTGGTTCCTGGTCCAGGTATTTCCGGAAGTCTTTCCCTGTTCGGAGTTGATAGCGTAATTATGTTCGCCCTAGAGATCTTCTCTTTCGTGGTGGACATACCTGTCGTTACGAGGGTTTTTCCTTCTCGCGGACGTCTTCTGCGGGTTGTACTTCTGAGTAAGGACTTTCATCTTTACTTCCATCATGATGAAGTCAGTTGCCTTGTGAAGAGCGTCCTGGATTGTTCTCGGTTTTTCAAGGGATATCCATTGCCGGAGTTTTGACCTGTACCAGAGAATTTTCCGCAAAGCGTCGACTGCCACTTTGTCGCTGATTCCAGTGACTCTTGCCATTACCAGCTTGAACATGTTCATGAATTTTTCTGAATTCGCGGAGTGGTTCGTCTTCTCTTTGAAATAGACTCCAAAGGTCAACGTCTGAGGTTTCCCTGTCCATGAACATGGAATACTGTTTGAGAAACTCTGAGGCGAGCTGGCGGAAAATTCCGATGGAGTTTCGTTTCAGACGAGAAAACCATTCGAGTGCGGCTCCTTTGAGGTTTTCGACGAAGAGGAGGCAGTAGCCAGCGTCTCGTTCGCGTTCCTTGAGTTTGCACATTCCCATCGCGATCTGGAAAGACTGCAGATGCGCCTTCGGGTCGGTGGTGCCATCGTAGACGGGAATTTTGATCTTCCCTGGATCTGAGATGTTAGTTTCCGTGATCCGGGCAGTGAACGTAGTTTTCCGCGCTTCCTCGAGAAGTCTCTCGATCTCGGGTGCAGCGCTTGTCGCATGGTGAATCTGCGACTTTACCGCCTTGACTTCTGCCGCAGTTTTTACGATGTACTCGCGGAGATCATGGATCTCATTAGTATTTCTAGCAGCCTTGCGAGCCTGTCGGCGTTGGCTGCGGTGGATCCGAGCCTGATTCTCGGCCAGTTCTTCCTTCTCTACCCAATAGAGGTTTTCTTCTTCCTCTGTCATGGGCCTTTCGAACAACGTGTCCTGCCGGGCGGACTGGCTTCATGTTCTTCTCGGATGGACGTCGGCACCTCCGTCCGAGTGATAGGACTGGTCGTTTATGTCCAGATCGATCTGCTCGATATTGCCTCCTTCGTTGCTCCCGGTGGGAGGTGGAAGGTTCTCCGCGGTCGGTTGTGCGCCTGTCGGGACTGTTTCGTCAGGGTTCTGACCTGAAGAATCCTTGTCTGCCCGTGTGGCCCTATCGCTCGGAGTCTCAAAATCGAGTCTTCTGCCCCTGCAGGCTCTTGTGGCCCCGCGCGGGTTTTTACTCTTGGCCTTCGCCGTTAAGGTTTCCACCTGTTTTGCAAGAGAGGCCATGAGCTTTCCTTGTTCGTTCGACTTTTTCTGAGCGGAGGCGAACATTTTTTTTATCTGGTCCAGTATCACGGCGTTCGTAGTGACCGTTGATACGTTTCTAGCTGGAGTTCTGTCAGCGTTGGCATTGACGAAAGTCTCATCGTGCGTTTGCTTGTCTTTGTCAGCGTCGGTCGTCATACCTTACTGAGCGTGCGCGGTTGCGTGAGAGATAGATACATACCCCTCCCTCCTTCTAGCGCCAAACTGTGGGAACCGAAATTCACACCGTCGAGATTTGTTAATCGGAGGAAGGCCAAGCTAACCTGACCCTCCCTGAAGGTCCCGGTTATCTGCTGGGCCACGTACAACACAATCAATATGAAATAGTCGAAAGTAATAAATCGTAAAAGAGCGAAAAGAGAACAAAGAGGTCTTATTTCCGAATTTGCGTTTGAGTGTGAACAACATGTAAGATCCTAGGTCACGAGAGCTGTCGGTACGTTCGCTAGTCTAGCCACCTAAGTTCTGACCTAGTCAAGTCACAGCTCGATAATAAAAACGGAAAAATGCCTAATTTTCTCTAAGTATTAAGTTTGCTCTGAGAAAGCTCTCCCTTGCTCCTTGCCTTAAGCCCTCCTTATATACTCTCTCTAGGTCGGTTTGCACCTTTTCCTGGGCCTGATTCGTCGCGAGATGGGCTTTTCCATTTTCGTCACCCTTCATGATTATCTTCGAAAACTGGACATTTATCTTTTCCTGCGAATAAAAAATAGACCGTCATATCAGCCTTGGGCTCAATCCTATTCTAAAATTGGAAGTGAGCCGTTTAGCCGCGGTTAAGGCCCCTTTTGGGCCGTTTTGGGACTTAGACGTTTTTACAATTTTCCTAAGAAACAGCCGTTGGTTTTTCCGAAAGGATGCCAATTCCCCGTATAGTTATGGCAACTGGTGTTCAAGCTAACCATAGCCGTTTTATACGGCAGGCAGGAATCCGTTTTGACGACCAAGTTTTAATAACTTTTCCCGAAGTCTTTCTTTGGAGGTGACCTCGGCGCGGGTCGTCCTCGCCCATGGGAGAGATGACCTCGGTGCGGGTCGCCCTCGCCCATGGGCGAGTTTCGGGACAGGAGGTCGGTCCTCGCCCATGGGCGAGGTGACCTTGGTGTGGGTCGTCCTCTCTCATGGGTGAGGTGACCTCGGTGCGGGTCGTCCTCGCCCATGGGCGAGGTGACCTCGGTGTGGGTCGTCCTCGCCAATGGGTGAGGTGACCCGTGTTGAGACGGTCGTCGCCCTAGGGCGAGGTGGTCGGTCCTTTCTTACGATTGAGAACTCATCCAGACTGATCCTCTTCTCGACGTTCCTCAGTTCGCATCCGCGAAAAACTGTCTTTTACTTGATTTAACCGTATTCCGGGAATGTCTAATTTTCAAGGATTGATCGAGAGTTAGTTTTCCGGGAACTTTCAGGCATTGATTCCGTCGTGACCAGTTTTAACCCCAACAGTATTCCACTAAAAACCCCACCCTAAAAACTCTCATTAATCATGCTTTTACCTGCCATTTTTAGGATTTCCAAACGAAATGAAGTGGCATTTGGATCGCTTTGAGTTCTTCATGAAACATATTCTCTATCAATGGTATTTTGAGTCAATATATAATTGTAAATCACCTTTAATAAAAATAAGCGAAGCAACTTTGGAGATTATTTCAGTTTTCAGATACGCTTTTAACAAAAATTTTGAGAGAAATATATTTCAGATTTAACTCCTCTATACAAGGTACATCATGTGGTAATCCTTCTTATGTATAGGCAAGTATTTTATCATCAAAGGTCTTATTCATATGGGGTATAAAGAAAAATCACTTTGGTTATTAGATAAAAGCATGACAAGATCCACCAATTCCTACTATCCCAAGTATAAGGGAGTGTTAGTGGGAATTAGATTTCTATAGAGTTTGTTGATTTTAAAAATTGAGAGATTTATTAAATTTGGAAAGGGTTGTAGAGAATTTTGTATATTGTGAAAGTCTATGAAAATAAAGTAATGTAATGATTCAAGTGAAACATGTGTATTCTCAAAATCTTGTTTTGTGAGTTAATGTTAAGAATTCAACTCCCAATAACAATTATTTTAATAAATTTGTAGAAGCATTAAAATCTAAACTTTTTGAATAACAAATGATTTTGTATAGAATTACAGAATCATCAAACCAATAACACTAGGTTTTAATGAGAATGTAAAAATCTATAAACCAATAACACTATACTTGAAAATTTTAAGACTCATTATAAATCCAATTCTCACTAAGACCCCCTAAAAATTACTATTGTAGTCCATCTTATAACACCACTTAGTGATTTGTTATCAGGGAGGAGAAGACTTGGGATGATAGATTGATTGAATCCCTAGTGGTCGCAGATGATATTCCACTAATGTGGAAGTTAGCAAGAAGTCAAGATAGATACATAGAGATGGGTACTCTTGGAGTTATACACTACATGGTTGCTACACAGTGAAATCAAGGTAATAGGCGGCTCGTAATGTTATGGTTGATAGCGGCTTTAAGATATGCATTGAACTGAGTATCCACACGCTTCAGTCTTATGCTTGTAAAGTTAAACAGTTCCACAAAATGTGTCAATCTTATTTGGCAACTGATGAATTGTCACTTGGCAGAAATGGCAAACCCACGTAGAGACATGGGGTGTCACCTAACATTTCTTAAATCTCTATAAATTTTGTTATGCTCACAAAAGTCTATATTTTTCAGTAGCTCTGTCGGTGAAGTATATCTCCTGGCCCCTTAAATCATGGTTCAATCCCCTTTCACAAAACATTTTTTTTTTTCCTTTTTAAGTACATAATTTGACCCATATAAAATCCAGTCCTAGATCCGTCATATTATGGCAGTTAGGCCTGTGCAAAATAACCGGAACCGAAGAACCGAACCGGAACCGAACCGAAATACCCGAAACCGGAACCGAACCGAAATACCCGAAACCGGAACCGAACCGAAATACCCGAAACCGGAACCGAACCGAAATACCCGAAACCGGAACCGAACCGAAATACCCGAAACCGGAACCGAACCGAAATACCCGAAACCGGAACCGAACCGTAAATTATTATAAAGTATCCAAACTACCCGAAAGTATCCGAAAGTATCCGGATAGTTTTATCTGAAATATCCAAAGTAATCCAAAATATCCAAAAATTTTATGTAAATCATCTTAATTATTTGATATTTTACCCTAAATAACCGATATTTTATCCAAATTATCCAAACTACCCGAACTATCCGAACCCGAACTGGATCCAAATGAGAACCGAACTTTTCCGGATATTTTCTGGTTCCTACATTTACTATCCGAACCGAACCGAACCCGAAACTATCCGAACTGAACCGAACCGAAAATAGGTCAAGTACTAAATGGATCCTCTAGTCCCTATCCGAACTACCCGAAATCCGAAATACCCGAACCGAACCGAACCGATACCCGAAATGCCCAGGCCTGATGGCAGTTACACAGAATCTTACGCGTAAAAATATGAGAAGTGACTATCATTGTGTTTGTTTTTTTTTTGTATGAATGTAAAATTTATTCAAATAAAAAAAAACGTTTTTGCATCCCAAAGATGCTGACAAGATTTAGGAGTTTTATTACTTACATTCTATGAATAAATCACATCAATTACTTGGTCTTGAAGCAAACCAGGAACGAAGCCCTTCTTCAAACCGAGCGTCTCCCAACCTCTTCAATGAACTGAATCTGTTTTTCATGGCTTTGTCAATGTCTCTGATCAGTTTCTGCGGTGTTGAAAGTGAACCCTCGTGCCTCCGAGTGTTCCTTTCTCTCCATAAATGATAGAGAGTCGTCTGGAACTGGTACTCGATCGTGTAGCTTTGCAATTTGGGCCAGCTTGAACTGGTTAGCAAAGCCAGGATTTCGTCCCATTAGCAGACCCAACGCCAGATTTTCCCAGACCTGCTTAGAATACGGGCATAAGAAATAAAGATGGTCCCTTGTCTCAGTGTGTTGATGACAGAGCACACAATCAGCAGAAATATTAGCATTCCATTTTTGCATTCTGGCACCGGTAGGTAGTCTGTCGAGAACCGTCACCCATGCGTTGGAAGCAAACTTTGGAGTGTTACGACTGAACCATATACCCTTCGCCCATGACACTTTTGGCTTAATCGATCTTATATGTTCCCAAGTATGTTTGGTAACAAATTTTGGCTTATAAACCTCTTGGTTCATGCGCCATAAGACCACGTTTTCTTCATCCTCATTATAGTCTTGACGTACTGGATCGAGCTCGTCTTCGATCCCGTTGTAAATCGTGGTTCGATGTCTCCGTCTTCGATGTGCAACTGAGGCTTGTTCAACCGTAGCATGAGCACTTATTCCCAGGTCTATCCTTCCCCGATCTCCTGTGAGCATGGCTAAGTTTCCCATATTGTTCCATCGATCTAACCAAAATGACGTGGACCGACCGTTGTGTACTTTTATTTTGATGAAATCCTTAGCTTGATCGCGCATCTTAAGCAATTGCCTCCACACCCAAGAGCTGTGAGAGGAAGCAATGGGTTCTCTCAAAGCCCATAGAGATGATCCTTGAAGAAGATGTTCATGGATCCAACGACTCCATAATGAGTTTTTATGTGCTATAACTCTCCAAAATAGCTTAAGAACACTGACTTCATTTGCTTCCCTTATGCATTTTAAACCAAGACCTCCCTCTGTTTTTGGTAGCAGACGTCCCGCCATGCAGTTTTTGCCTTTTTGTATTGAGGCTCGGTCCTGACCATAAGAAAGCAGAACATAGACTCTCTATCTTTTCAATGCACCTGTTTGGTAACTTGTATGCTGAAGTCCAAAAGTTCACTAGGCTTGCAATGACAGAGGTTAGTAATTGCAATCGACCTTCAAAAGAGAGAAACCGAGTTGTCCATGAACTTATTCGCCGTTTGATCTTATCAATCAAAGGCGCACAGTCTCCCATAGTCATTTTCTTTATAAGTAGCGGCAAGCCCAAATAGCGAACTGGCAATGATTCAACCTCAAAAGAAAATCTAGTCTGGACAGCGATTCTATTTCTTCGAGAGACTCCACCCAGATACACCATAGTCTTCTCTAAGCTGATGTTAAGCCCAGAGAATTTTGCGAAATCAGTAAACACATCAATGATTCCTTCCATTGAACGCAAACTTCCGTCAGAGAATACCATTAGATCATCAGCAAAACATAAATGAGTGAGGCTGAGATTAGGGCAGAGAGGATGATTGCCAAACTTCGGTTGGGTAGCTGCTTTATCTAACATCTTAGAGATCACATTCATGCAAATTACAAATAGGTAGGGAGAGACAAAACATCCCTGCCTCAAGCCTCATTTACTTCCAAAGCAGCCTGCAAGTACTCCATTTACTTGAACCGAGAAAGAAGCCGAGGAGATACACAACCATATCCAGTGAATGAACATCATTGGAAATCCCAACGCTTCAAGAGTTTTCATCAAAAACTACCATTGGACCGAATCAAAAGCCTTCGAGATGTCAATCTTCATTGCGTAGCGAGGGGCTTTGTCTTCCTTATGATAGTCTTTAACTAGCTCAAAAGCCAGTACAAGATTTTCAATAAGTAATCTATCTTTAATGAAGGCAGATTGATTTGAGGCAATGAACCGGGGTAGGATACATTTAAGACTGTTAGCTATGATCTTATATATCACCTTATAGAGTACATTGCAACATGAGATTAGACGTTAATCTTTCATCTCCATTGCTACATCCTTTTTTGGTATTAGAGCTAAGATGGTAGAGTTTACACCCTTGGGTAGAAATCCTTTCATGAAGAAGGATTGTATGCTAACCACAAAATCTGCACCAATGATTGGCCACGCTGCTTTATAAAACTCTACAGTATACCCATCCGGTCCCGGTGATTTACTGCCAGCCATAGATAGTAGAACTTCATATATTTCCTTCTCTGTGACCTCTCTGGTTAGTGCTTCCTGCTCATCCTCTGAGCATTTATAGTTCAACAGCTCATCCAGCTCCTCAGTCTCCATTTGTTGCAGATCAGCCGTTCTAAATTCAGAAATTCTTCAAAGAACCGAGCTGCTTCCACCACTATTTCTTCATTGTTTTTGATCATCGAGCCATCAGCAACTTGTAACGCATGTATGCCGTTTCTAGTCTTCCTGATTTTTGCAGCATTATGAAAAATCTTTGTGCACGTATCACCTATGTTAAGCAATGAAGTTTAGACTTTTTCTTAAGAAATTCTTCCTCCAAATGTGACACATTGATATATGGTGTTTTTAATACCATTACATATGTTCTTTGAGTTAATTCTCAGTCCTAATTCGTGCTTATTTGATATCATTCCAGGTTTGGAGCAGGTGAAAGAGTAAAGAAGAGAGTGCCATGAAGGAAGAAGTCATTTTGGAATATCTAACGCAGAACAGCCAGTCGGATCAATCC
>NC_027752.1:22078138-22088115 GCF_000695525.1 Brassica oleracea var. oleracea
TGAGCTGAACACAAATAAGTGATCTTAACTGTTCTTCATTTATATTGTTCTTACTGCTTGCATTGAATTGATCCCTTAATTTTCGATCTCTTGTTTAATCACCTAGCTAACCGCTTAGGAGATAAATTGACATATATTGAATGAGCTTCATATCCCTAATCAGCGAGAGTAGATATTAGGGTATTAAGTGAACTAACCGGACCTGATCTCTAATGCTTGCTATCGCGTCTTGTTCCAAGTGAGAGCTTAGGACTCAAGACCGATCAGCAAAGGGAACAAGTCCACGATAGTGGATTGTTCTAGCCGAGTGATCCGAGTTCTAGACTGCACCTCATTGCACTTGAATAGTTGTTTGGTTCCGCATTGACACCCGAAGAACAACCCTAAGCCGGCTTTCATTTAAATCGAATTTGAATCTCTAGGTATTTTAGTTACTTGCGTCACCATTGATTTTAAAACCCCACTTGTTTTGCAGCTAAATATTGAACTCATAAGAGTAAAGAGTAAACCGGTCCTATGGATTGAATCTCAAATATTACAATTACCACTGTTAACTTTACAGTAGCAAGGATTCATTTTTAGTGTATCAATTTCCATAAGGTGAGACAGATGATCGTGCTAGGAGTGATCTTGCCATGCTACACTAGAAGTAAAGATCAGTTAGCAGATGTGTTCACCAAGGCTGCAAGACAAAAGACTATGGAGTCCATTCACATCAGATTGGGACTCATAGATCTTAGGAAGAAGAGGAGCTGAGCCCCTTTGCCATGAGGTCTTTACTCTTTTTCCCTCGTCAAGGTTTTGTCCCAATGGGTTTTCCTTGGTGGGGTTTTTAATGAGGAAGGTCTCATGGCTGTCCAAGCTTAGGCTTTCGCAAAGCTAAGATTGAGGGGGAGTGTTGAGATGAGCTGAGTATATGTGTATGAAGAGATGAGGAGGTGAAGATAAGAGGATATGAAGGAGCTTAGGAAAGTTTAGAGGAGTATGGTACGGCCATCCGTACAAGGCCGTACAAGCCATACCATCCAAGCCTCGACCAAGACTTACCTCAACTCGGCCAAGTAAAACGGTAACTAAGGAGAAGTTACTTTGGGGACTCATGGAGATGGATCAGACCGTTGAGAGGATAAGGGAAGAGCGTGACAGGCTGGAACATGCTGTAAAGAGCCAAAGCATGTGAGCCTTCCCGTCCGTCCATTCCAAGAGGAGCATTTGACTCCACATGCTTGAATAGTTCCCGTTCTCCCTCTTGTAAACCTTTATGTCTCTCATATAAATATTGTAGCCACATCTCATAATAAGATTAATCAGTTCTGAGTCTCTTTAATCTCTTAAGACACAATGATTCTCTCTTAGACACTAAATCTGTTCTTAAGTCTTATAATCTCTTATAAACTTTCACAAACTTTCCCTAATCTTTCCTTAATCTCTCACTAGTGTTCTGATTACTCTAAGGATCTATAAAGATCATATAGGGACAGCCAGAAGTAATTTGTGACATTCATTGATGAGAACTCTAAGTATACATGGCTCACATTTCTTCCATCTAAAGATAGGGTGCTAGAAGCTTTTATAAACTTCCAAGCATATGTTACTAATCAATACAATGCTACTGTGAAGGTACTGAGATCAGACAATGGAGGTGAATACATCAGCAATGCCTTCAAGAGTCATCTAGCCAAGCATGAGATTCTGCATCAGACTAGCTGCCCTTATACACCACAGCAGAATGATATAGCTGAGAGGAAGAACATGCACTTGATGGAGGTTGCTAGGTCGATGATGTTTCATGCAAATGTCCCAAAACGTTTTTGGGGTGATGCTGTGTAGACTGCTTGCTATCTCATCAACCGGGTTCCAACCAAGATATTGAAGAACCTGTCTCCATTTGAAGTGTTAAACAAGAGCAGGCCACACATTGATCACCTACGAGTCTTTGGGTGTGTGTGTTATGTCATGGTTCCAGGAGAGCAGAGAAACAAGCTGGATGCAAAGAGCACTAAGGCAATGTTTATTGGCTATTCAATAACTCAGAAGGGGTACAAGTGCTATGATCCTGATGCAAGGAGAGTGTTGGTATCTAGAGAGGTGAAGTTTGTTGAATCAAAAGGGTATTATGAAGAAAAGAAATGGGAAGATCTGAAGGATTTATCTCAAGCTTCCTCTGATAAGGCAACAATACTGAGAGTGTTGTTGGAGAAGCTAGGGATAGGTTTATCCCAGGATCAGGAACAAGGAAGGAGAGAGCCTTCTAATCAGGCTGGAGGAGCTGGAAGGACAACTCCTCTTGATCATGAAAGGGGGAATGGATCTGAATCAGGTGAGCAAGAGCAAAATCAAGGGGAGTCGGCATTGCGTCACCATTGATTTTAAATCCCCACTTGTTTTCCAGCTAAATATTGAACTCATAAGAGTAAAGAGTAAACAGGTCATCTGGATTGAATTTCAAATATTACAATTACCACTGTTAACTTGACAGTAGCAAGGATTCATTTTTAGTGTATCACACATGCTCCCATCTTTCAAGTGCTAGCCCTTCCTCTTGTTGGTTCTCACTTGTTGGTAAGTTCAAAGTTTGCTCTGGCTTCTCGCATAAGAGAGCATAGCTTTCCTGCACCTTCTTTGAAATATCACCTAAAGCCTCTCTTGAAAGTTGTCGAATAATAGGTTTCAAATCCTTTAGTTTTTTAGAGAACCTGAACATGGCCGATGTTGAATGGAACACACGCTGCGTTGTTCTCCAAAAGTCCTCAACTGCTGGTAGAAAATGTGGCAGAGATGCCACTACATTTGCAAACTTAAGTGGCCTCTTCTTTGGTGTGGTATTCGCAGTTTGTAGATAAAATCTGCAGCGCTGGTGATCAGAACAGCTTCCAGCCTCAAACACACAGTAGGATTGAGGAAGCTCATGTAACCAATGATCATTAATCAAAACACGGTCCAGTTTTCGACAAATAAGTCCATCCACTCTCTTATTGCACCATGTAAATAGAGGTCCATAAAAGCTCATATCAGTAAGATGACAATTACTGCAGCATTCTTGAAAGTCAGACATACATCCACAACCACCGAGGTATCATTCGAACTCTCTTCATATGAGAAAATCTCATTAAAATCACCCATAATTGCCCATCGCATATGTCTTTAAATTGCAGAATTATGATGGCTTTGAAGGTCACTCCAAAGAGCTCTTCTTTCGGCTTCATCATTCGATGCGTATACAAAGGAGACTAGGAACTCACTTTCATCAGTCTGTAACTTCACCAAAACCGTGATCAGCTGATCACTTTTAAAAACTGGTGTTAGCCTCACCGTATCTTTCCAAACAACGCAGATCCTACCCAACCTGTGATGTTCGTAGTTATTGATAGAGTGGACCATCCTGGAAAAACTTTTGATATAATTCTCGGTTCCTTAGCTTCTTTAACTCGAGTTTCCAAAACTGCGCCAAACTCAAAATTATTATCAGTGCACCATTTCTTTATAATCTCATGCTTGGTTTGCTTGTTAAGACCACGAATATTCCAGAAAAAACCCCGTCATTAATGATGATGTTTTTTGGAACGGCCCTTCTTTCTATTACTCTTCTTCTTATTGCTCAGACTTTTCTGTGAGAAGTCACCAGGAGAATTAGAGCCACATTTGCCATCTGTATGCAATGACTGCGAAGCTCTAGTAGAAGCCCTTGTCACTGTTCCAAATGTTTCTCTTTGTTTGGTCAACTTTGGGTTTTTACTCTCCACCAGCTTCACCCTTTGACACTCAACCCTATCATCCTCAAAAGGTTTCTCATCACAATTCACTTCTTCATCATCTCCATTGTCAAACCCATCCTCCATTCCACTTATGGAAGAGAACCGTGAGGGTGAAGAAATTTCATCAATTACAGTTTCTTTTACAGGCTGTTTTGCAGCTTTGCTTGGAGAAACAGTACTCCATTCTTTACCTGGCTTGAGTATTTCACTAGGTTTCTCCACACCAGCCAGTGTTACGATAGGAGTTGCCATTTTAGAACTACATTCATACAAACTCCCTGACCCCTTTGCAGTGGCCAGTGTTGCAGGTGACTTCGGCTCAAAAAGTTGTTTAGACCGACTTTCAGCACTCATCGTTTTTTTTTGTGATTTACTAGCACCAGTGTCTGCTGGATCACTCCCCGCAGATTGTGCATTACCAGAATCATTGGCTGCTAGGCTCCCTTTTACGGCAGACTCGCGACGAAGTATCTCATAAGTACCAGGGACAGCAAGGCAGTCCTTTGTATCATGGCCCCATTTATTGCATGACTTGCATTTCGAAGGAAGCCAAGGGAAACTCATATGTAACTCCTGCCATCTCACCATTTTTAAGAGGAGCATCATAGAACTCAGGAAGCTTCTTTGATAAGTCGACTTCCACAAACACCTTCGCCTCTTCAAAGTTGCGACACCAAAGTGTTTCAGCATGAAGTTTTTTAGGCTCACCAAAAGGGCTAGTTAGACTGCTCAAACCATTCCAAGAGAACATGGTCCGAGGGACGTTTTTGAGAACCACCCAAAGAGGAATAGTTTTCATCTCTGGCTGAACATCCTCAACAATAGGACTCCACTTAGAAACTATCATGGAAATATTTTAGATATTTCACATCCCTCTTCGAAGCACACGAGCTCGAACCTTCGCATCACTGATCCAAAATTTCACCGTGTAGTCATTGACCACGTAAACTTCAACCTTAATCTCTTTATCACCCAGAGACCAAATACGCTTGACAGTCGCATGGATTGCTCCATCATGAGGAGCTTTATCCAAAAACTTCCCAAGCAAACAGTCTTCCCATAAGGGAGCTCCCTCAAAAGCGCTATCTGGAACTCGGAAAGTTTCAATACCATCAATCTCCTCCACTGTAACCTCAACCTTTTTAAGCGTAGGAAAGAACTGGGCAGCATTGACCCACGACTTCCCTAGGCTTTCACCATTTTTAGGTACCTTTTCACCCTGCTTTACCTCCTTTGGAATCTCAACCTCTTCCCCCTCAGAAATATTCCTCCTCTCCTACCAAACTCCCTGACGAGAGATCAGCCACAGTTGAGAAAACCCTAACCATGTTCGCTTCACCAACTTCAGCGGTAACTGCGACCGCCGACACCTCCTTCTCTCCAATCAAGTTGCTCTCCGTTGCTCCTATCTGCATCCCCTCCATCTCCGGCGAGGAACCACCTTGTTCCGGTGCCGTCATGGCCTAGCGTGATCACAAAGCTTGGAATCCCTAGTTCGCCTTATCTCAAACTCCCTGATTTTTAGTAATGTAGAGATCAATCACTGCCTTTGACATGGAGAAGATGATGAATCAAGAAACCATATGAATTTTGAAAGTCCTCTAACGCTTAAACTTGGGCTTCGTCCTTTACACCATCGTTACCATCAGTCTTTCCTTTAAGAGGTTTTTTATGCAAATATGGATGATTTGTCGAGAGGAAATCGAGTTTAAAGACTTGAAGGATGATCAAGTCTCTTATCATTGGTTAACTTGGTATTTCAGTAAGGAACAAAATAATAAGCTTTTTTGAAAAATATATAGTAATCCGTATGAACTTGTTTGATATTCCAAGATAGAATGTCGTTCTTGCAATGAAACAAACACAATCAAATTTTTTTCTCTGATGCACATCAAAAATACACCACATCCATATCTTAAGCTTTCCAAACATATGTATGGTGGATTATGTTTGGTATCATGATACATCTTTTTGTTGATATGGATGGATACGAAAAAAACCTGCTTAGGAAACAAAATTTCTAAAAATTAAAAACCAACGTAGATTATTATTACATGTACATACAGAAATTGAAGTACTTATATGGACGATGCATAATATGATATAGTATTCGATTTGTGAGAATTTTGAGATAAATTGTAAAGATTTGGTATTAATGATTTAGAATCCAGATAGATAAAAAATTCTCCACAAAACTAAAAAAAAATTGATTAAAGAATTCCACTATTTTCCTGCATCTTCTACGGATAAGTGATACAACAACATATATATATATATATATATATATATATATATGTGTGTGTGTGTCTTTTCTTAAAAAAAGTTTCTATTTGAGTAAGAGAAGAATTCAACAATTTTTTTTTTAATTTGAGTAATGAAATAACCGTCTAAAAAAAACCAGAATACTTTATCGAATTATTTTAAATATCAATTAATAAGATTATCTCCAATGGTTTATTATATTTTTTTTTTTCTAAAATAGAATAATTCTATAATATAATTGAGTTTTGATCCAATTGTACTTTATTTTAAAATGAAAAATAAAGTCATGAACAAAAAAAAATAATTGAATTACTTTATTATACACTAAACCTATTTTTTACTCTATAAAAAAATGAAAAATAAAGTATCATTGGAACATTTTTACTCAAACTCTATTTTAGAGCGAAAAATAAAGTGGATTAGAGATAATCTAACCTACCTTGATTGTTAGATAACTCGTCTTCGTCTATTCCACGGCGACTCTAGATTATTTTTTGGATTTCTAAATACCTGAAATCAGTTAGAAGTTCGACTCATATCTAGGAAATATATGAAGATTAGGAAAATCTTTAGTTTCACGTTTTATTATAGTTGGTCTCTTTTGTTTATGCTATCGAACCTAGCTCAAGTTTATTAAAACATTATTCTCTTAATGTCCAACCATAATAATTAAATATATTTTATCGAAGAAAGGATGAGTAGACAAAGAAAGACTGCAACTTGCACCAAAAGCTACCAAGCAAATCACTGATATTTTATATATGATATATCAGCATTATTTCCATCAAAACCTAAAGAGCAATTAAATGCAAGATTGCGAAGCAGCTCTGGCGCCTTGTATAATTTTCAGATTCATTAGTAGCAAGAGTACTTCGAGAAAGATATTACTACCTGAGTTCGCCTTTACGAATTGGGACAGTGGATAACTCATCTTATGTGTGGACAAGTATTATAGTGGCCAGAAAGCTACTACGCTTGGAAATCAAGAACAAAGTGCATTCTGGATATGAAATTAATGTCTGGCAGGATCTATGGATTTCATCAACCCTAGCAAGGCCGGCTAGGTCCAGAGTCCCAGTAGTTAATCCAAAGATGACCGTAAGTTGTCTTATTAATTTTAAATTAAAGGAGTGGGATGCTAGATTACTGGAGCAGTATGTTGATCAAGAAGATATACCGCTGATTCAGAGTTTGACTATAAGCCATAACCATCGGCGTGATACATTTTGCTAGAGCTACACCAAAAAATAGTCAATATACTGTCAAATCATGATATTGGGTATATCCCAGATGACAAATATAATGACAGATGATGAGGAAAAAGAAATTCAAGAGCCCAGTATAACCAAACTTCAAGTTTTTGCTTGGAAAGTGAAGGCGCCACAAAAGATTTGCCATCTTATATGGCAATTGATATCAGGGAATGTAGCGGTCACAAGAAATTTGGTACGTCGGAATATGCGATGCGATAACTACTGCCCGAGATGTGGAGTGCCAGAAGAAACTTTTACTCATGCGATTTTTGAATGTCCACTGGCCTTACAAGTATGGGCATTATCATCAACACTGTCAAGCTCTCAAACTTTCCCTATCTCAAGTATCTACGTTAATATGGATTACCTCTTTTGGAGGCAGAATAGTATTATAGAACCAGAAGAGGATAGAGATCCTTATCCTTGGATAATTTGGTATATTTGGAAGGCTAGGAATGATAAGCTATTCAGAGGTATAGATAGGGATTCATTGGACCTTGTCAGGTATGCAGAGAGTGAGTGACAAGCCTGGTACACAAGCCTTAAGCTTGGACAATATTGGTATGGTGGATGACTCTTGGACCGCCACTAATCAATTCAGTGGAATTGGATGGGTCTGAAAGGATAGCATGGGAAAGATCCAACTTTTGGGGACACGAAACTTACAGAGGCGGGAGACCTCACTACACTCGGAACTGGAAGCGCTAAAATGGGCAATGGAGAGCATGTTACAGCATTCGACCTATCAGAGATTTGGGACAGATTGCAAGGACCTGATTGCAATGGTCTCGGATCCACAAGCTTGGCCAAATTTCTCAACTGAGCTGGAAGTCATCCAAATACTCCAGGTGTGTTTTCCAGAATTTAGGATCATCTATATCCCAAGGGCGCAAAATAGAATTGCTGATTCGCTAGCTAGGAATGCTCGCTCTTTTCATAGATATTTTTGCTTTATTGGTTGTTCTATTCTGGTCAGGTTACCTAGACCACCTCAAGTTTGAGTAATAGAATAGCCGTTTGCTGTCACGAAAAAAAAAAACTAAATGCAAGATTGTATAATCTTAACAACACAAAGTATATATTTTATATATTCACTATGTATCATTTTAAGTGGTGTTTAAGGCAAGATTGTATAATCTTAACAGATATATATATTATATATTCACTTTGTATCATTTTAAGTGGTGTTTAAGAATTTTGCACAAAGATTAAAAAATATAATTTTTTATGCAATTTATCTTGATTACATAACAATAACAGTAAATAAAACTAGTTCAACCAATAAGAAAAAATACAATATTTTACAACTGGTCAAAAATTTCGAATGACATTAAATTTTTGTTCCGACTGGTGACAATTCTGGAAACAAGAAGAACGAATAGGAAATGAACATAGAGAAATAACATAACATGAATGAAAAGGAATGCTTGCTGCTTCTCAAATATAACAAGAAATAATTTTGTTCTTTATTTCTCTACAAAAAAAAAAGAATGAAAGGGAATGAGAAGGAAAAATTATTCCTTGTAAATAGTGATTTTCTTAGAAACGTTAGAGAATGCATTATTCCCTATCATTCTTTGGTCACCATTCATACAATTTATGTAGAATAGTAATTACATCATTTATTATGAAACAAAATAAAATCCTTAAATACCAATTAAAATGGTACGGAGAAAGTATATGTTTAGGAAAATTCAACATTTTAAGAGTAAATGGTCGAATGTTAGGGAATGATTGGTTGCGCCTGTAGATGCTCTAGACAACTAAAATTTATTCTAGAACAATATATGTTAATCAATCGAGCTTTCCTTTTCTTAAAAAACTCACGGCAAAAAAATCTCTACAAAATTAAAATATGGCCTTAGAGAATTTTATTTCCAAAGCAAAAAAAAAATAGTATTTTACAAAGCTACATCAAAATAATCTACATCATAAATCTACAAGTTAAATTTTACTGACAAAAACATAAAGTTACAGCTCATTCCAATCACCCTCTTAAACAACAGGTGAGTGAGTTATTATCTAAGTATGGTCAAATTTAAATTCGAGTTAATACTAATTTTTCTAAACTAATGCTTTTTGCAAGATTGACTCAAAACTCAAAGTCAAACCTAAAACTAACTCATGCTTTTCTTGGATTTTTATTTTGTCCTATTCACCCCACAAGTTCATAATATTCACGAAAATGCCATCAAAATTTTTTTATTTTTTTTTCCGAAAATGACATTTTTACTCTCTCACCCTCATCATCTTCAAGTAATTACAAGATTTCGATTGTCATCAATACCCCAACCATCATGAACAACCAATTTGAAGCTCTTAATGCACCTAAAATCGATTTACACTCTCTCTTTCTCACTTGTTATGAACTAAAAACAACATCTCTTTCACTTTGCCTCCATATTCATCCAAAAAACTCAAGCTTTTGATTCAAAATTTTTATGGTTGATAGAGCCATTCAAGCATACTATTATTGGTGGGTTACTTTCGTTTGAGATTCTGGGTGGTTGGAGAAGACCATGTGTGCTAAGGAAGTCATCTCACTAGTTTAAGGTATGAAATTGAAATTTTTTCCAGATCTGTTGGTGTAGAAGACTTACCCGTAAGTACTCTGGCTGTAGAAGACTTACGGGTAAGTCTTCTGGTCAAACAGACGACTTACTTCTAAGTCTTCATCTTTGTTTGTTAAAAAAAAATCTAGAGAATA
>NC_027752.1:22088437-22088583 GCF_000695525.1 Brassica oleracea var. oleracea
CGTCGTCTGCCTGGACGACTTTCAAGTAAGTCGTCTGGGTAAAGTTAGATATTTAAGTTTCTTTTTCAAATTACAAACTAACCTGAGAAAACTTACAAATAAAAATAAGTCGTCTAGCTTTAATAAAATATTGAAATTTTTGTTTT
>NC_027752.1:22090575-22091521 GCF_000695525.1 Brassica oleracea var. oleracea
CATGTTTAAGAGTATTTAAGAATCATCATGAACAAGAAAGAGAGTCTAGAGAGATAATCTCATACTTCTTAATTATTAATCTGATCAGAGTTTACAATATATATGAGGAGGCAACAATAGGATGAGGGTTTCATAAAGTAGCACTATTACAAGAGATAAGGTTTGCTTTAATTCAAACCATCCAATGAGCTTCTTCCTTGTGCATAAAGCTCCTTTTGCTTTATCCAGCTCTTCTCCAGCCTGTCACACGCACCTCCTCTTCCCTTGCAACGGACTGATGCCTTAGCTAAGGGAATAGGGCTTCTCTTCTTCTTCTTCCAAAGTTACCCGGGTAACTAGTATAACTAGTATACTAGTAAGTTACTCGAGTAACTAGTATTACTACGGCCTCTTCATCATACTCAACTCCTCGTGTCTTTCTCTTCCTATATATTGATCTCATCTCAACAAAATGATGGTATAGTGCCTGCATAATAATTCCACGCCCCACCAGGGAGTCTTCTTCTTAAACCGTTCTGATCGGGCTCCAAGTCATTAAAATCCTTGAAGTTGAATCTCCATTGCTGAGCAAAGAGATGATCAAGGAAGCACATTCTCTCGCTCCTGAAATGTTGTGGGTTAGCGTCGTATCTCTTTCTCAGCACATTAATCCAAGCATCAATATGCTGCATATAAAACAGAGTACAAGTCAGAAGATATCAGACGACTTACTGGTAAGTCTTCTACGTAGACGACTTACAAGTAATTCGTAGACGAATTAAGTCGTCCGATAAGTCGTCTACGTAGACGACTTATTAGTAAGTCATCTAAGTCATAGCAAAAGACTTACACAGTCCTCCAGCCACTCTAAGGAGTTTCAGAGGATTTGATACCACCAAGTTCTACTTTTACGTGGTTTTTTATCGAGAGCTGTTCTATAATGACTGCAAACACAAAATGTTGAAAA
>NC_027752.1:22093470-22095459 GCF_000695525.1 Brassica oleracea var. oleracea
TACTTGCAGTTTAGACCAGTGAGGTTTTCAAACTCTAACAGTGAAAAACTTCACAGGTTCTGGACCAACGAGACCCCACAGCTCATACTTCTTCTTTATGTCCAGCTGGAAACCGAGCATGTAGTGAACCAGCCTTGAAGCCCAATCAAATCCCAGCTCTTGGAACTTGATGAAAACTCCCAACTTCGACTCCTTCAGCTCTTCATATTCGTCATCATGAAGAGCTTTCTTTAAAGCAGCATGCAACGTCCAACAAGTATGATACGAAATCATATGCACTGCAGGGGGCTCTTCCCCTAATGTATATATCCTACGGGGGAGTTCTGGCATCTCCATTTTTTTGGCCTGCAAAACAATCAAAGACAACCATCTCAAACAATCAAAGACTTATAATTAAGTCGTCTGGCAAGTTATCCAGCTGAAAGACTTATATTTAAGTCGTCTAGAAAGTCTTCCAACTGGAAGACTTTCCAGACGACTTAATTATAAGTCTTCCAAGACTTCCAGTTTTATGTTCATCTTTTCCTCAATCAATCACTCGACAGTAAGAGATATAACTTACCGGCGGCGGAGTTCAACGAGATACAACGCTAGGGTTTCCTCTCGGATCTTAAATAGAGGAAGCGGCTGTAAAAACGATGGTGAGAACGACGGTGATAATGGCGGAGAGATAACCGGCGGTGAGAACGATGGATTAGAGAGAATCGACGGAAATCGCCTTCGAAATCGCCTTTGATAGAAACGGCTTTAGGGTTTTCTGATTTTTGATAAACAGTGAAAAAAAAACACCTTATATATGCCCGGTAAATAATCCGGTTAGGTTTAAAAGTACATTGTAAAATTAAAGGTTTGGTCCGGTTTGGACGACTTACTAGTAAGTCGTCTGTTGAATACTGTACATCAGACGACTTACTAGTAAGTCGTCCCAGACCCTAAATTAAACCGCTAAACTAAATTGACTAAATTAACTAACTAACCACGTTATAAACCCGTAGTTATACTTAAATAGTGTTTACTATGCACATAACTAAACACACTTAGGTAAATTTTAAAGTTTTCAAAAAAACATTTATGCATTCCAAAATCTAACCCTAAGAACACATACAATACTACAATATATGTTGGCAAAACCTAAACCAAAGAATATCATGACTCACTACTTTCACTCATCTATGTTGAAAACTGTTAACTTTTGTTATATCTTAATTTATATCTCTTAAAACATATGTTAATTACATGATTCCAATTTTTCACTGATCAAAATATTTTTTACCAAAATTTTAAATTATTTCTAAGTAAAACTAGATTAGACGACTTTCCAGATGACTTACGGGGGTAGAAACGTAAAAAAATTTCGATTTTTTTGTTTGTTCACAAGGGGCTGATTGTAATTTCAATAGCCTTTTAGGTTACTTTTGCATTTGATTCAAGTTTGGGTTTACTTTGCATTTGAAATCAAGTTGTGAGTCATATTTGGCAATTTTCCCTTCTTTTTAATGTAATGTTAAAGAACCTTTAAACCCAATAACTATAAGGTATTTCATTTCCTATATTCATGAGACAATTTACCAAGGCAAGTACCACCACCCTTTTGCCGGACGAAGTTTGTTAAACTTTTCACATGTTCAATGCTTAAGCTAAATAAGAAGGGCCAATGCCTAAAAAGCTACAGACTTGCAACAATGATGCATACCAATAATGTTCTGATTCATTTTAAAAAAAACCAACGAAATCACTTGAAAAAAGCTAAATTCCGAATGAACTTGTTACGCGGCGGCCGTAGCGTTCAAAAACGGCAGGCTAAGAATAGAGGCGCCTGTAAGATTGAGTCACGCCGAGTCTTGGCGGGAAGGGGCCGTAATACACTGCAAAGGGTATAGACTACATCCAAGGGAACAGGATGCCGAGTGTACCAGGGCAGGCGGCTCCCCAGGAACGCAGCAAGAAAAGGGGAAGGTTGGTCCGCTTGAGCTGTGTAGGTCCTAGAGT
>NC_027752.1:22095566-22097639 GCF_000695525.1 Brassica oleracea var. oleracea
AAGAAATGGGTGTAGTGACTAGTCGGTTCTCGTTTCGCATTGAGCAGTATAAAAGCTCATGGGGGAGATTGGTCTACAATCGATTCATTGAGTATTCATACTCACCCCTCTCTTTCCCTCTTCTTTTTTGCAGAACTATGAGTGGAAATGTCAATGGTAAGAAAGGAAACGCACCTGAAACTCATGGGACCAGAAACGAGACACACAGAGATGTCAGGAAAGTAGACATGTGTGTCCTAAACCCCGCGCCCAGGAACCCCGGTTGGAAATGGGGAAGGGGCGGGAGTTTCAATTGGTATCAGAGACAGATTAAGGTCCCTTAATACTAACTTAAGGGATCAGCGTTTCCGCTATCGCCCGTTTCCCTTATGGTTCTGATAGACCGTCATAGCTAATCTTGAAGGAGAAATCAGACAGCTCAGAGTCTCCGGCCAAGATCAGATCAACAAAAACCCCTCGTACCGCGGTGTAGCGGAGTTCAGAGGTTCATGAATGGATAACAAGGAGTTGTAAGGTAAGTATACAGAGGGATTAGTCGCCTAGCACGGCAAGAGACAAGGGCGTACGCCCGCAAGCCCTACTGTGACGCTTGGGGTGACATGGTACCTGCACTCTTCCCAGACGAAGAGGAAATGGAGTTCGCGGAGCAGCCGAACACCCCCATCCAGGAGACGACCGTGAGGCGTCGGGTTTTGATGCCCCATTTTCAGCGGGCAGTCGAGTACAGGCGATTGTACCAGGGTCAGGGGACTTTCTAGTTTGCACCTAAAGTTGATATGACAGGGGCCGACCAGGGAAGGTCCGGGACTGATCAGGATGGAGGACAGTGTACCAACGAGGAAACGTGGGCGTCCAAGGAGGATTCCGAGCATTGATGCAGAGAGCCTGAGGAACATAACCGGAGTATGTCGGTGTGGAACAGTGATGCAGGCCAGGCAGGGACCGCACTCAGTCCGGGAGTACACAGAGGAATTCCTGGAGTCAGCAAAAAGATGCAAGCCCAAGACAGCGGAGGATTGGTGCCGGTGGTACAAGGCAGGACTCCGCGAAGAAATTCGGGGAAAGCTGATTGGTGTGTTGGAACCATGGGAATTCGCCTTGGTGAACCGGATGGCCGGTCAAGCGATGGAGGCTGAACGGACACTTACTCGTCGGGTCGTCGCCATCTCGAGGTCTGAGGAAGATGTAGAAGTGGAAGAGGACCCTTCGGAGGACTCAGAGTGGGAAGAGGAGCCGGCGTCGTCAACCGGGAGTGGCCGCGCGGCTGGTTCTGAGCCGGAAGGGGAGCAGAAGTCTCCAGTTCGAAGTGGCTAGTTGTGATTCCTGAGTCCGCTAGTAGGAGTAGGAGACGGTTTTTCTTCTTTTCATAATGGTTTTAGCTTTTCATTTCTTGTTATAAGGATATTCGCGGATTTTGGCGATACCTTGGGATCTATTTATTTGTTGTAGTCCTACTCCATTTCATTTATTAAATTCATTGTTGGTTTTAAATGATCTTGAGCAAGTAGGACGCCTTTTTCGTGCTTCCCTTGATTGTGTTTGGAAACTCACCTTAGTTTTGGGATGATAAGTTCGAACTGAAGATTTGGAATTCAGGACGAATTCCGAATAAGAGGGGGAGAATTGTAACACCCCAAAACCAGCCCAATTAAATTTTTAAAGGCTAATGGGTTCTCTACAGCCCAACTAGAAAACCCTAGGGTTCTCCCTTTCTCCACATTATAAAAGCAAGCCCTCACCTCCTTTACCTCTCATCAGAAGTTTAGAAGCGAAGCCCTGCAGAGAATTCCCAGAGACTGAAAGCCCTAGCCGTCGACTTTCTCTCTCTCCCCGCGCCGCCTCTCTCCTCCTTCTCTCTCTTCGCCGCGTCTCTCCTCTCTCTTCGCCGCGTCTCTCCTCTCTCTCTCTCTCTCTTCGCCGCGCCTCCTTCTCTCTCTCTCGGCCGCATCTCTCTCTCCTTGCCGTGAACAGCCGCGAGTGGTGGTGGTGGCCGCGTGGTGTCATAGACCTCAGATCCCGTTTCTCTTACCCTCTATTCTCAGATCCAGATCCAGATCTAGGCTAAGGTGAGGT